>NC_081249.1:148870365-149056120 GCF_030490865.1 Poecile atricapillus | reverse complement strand
GGAAAGGAAAGGAAAGGAAAGGAAAGGAAAAGGAAAGGAAAGGAAAGGAAAGGAAAGGAAAGGAAAGGAAAGGAAAGGAAAGGAAAGGAAAGGAAAGGAAAGGAAAGGAAAGGAAAGGAAAGGAAAGGAAAGGAAAGGAAAGGAAAGGAAAGGAAAGGAAAGGAAAGGAAAGGAAAGGAAAGGAAAGGAAAGGAAAGGAAAGGAAAGGAAAGGAAAGGAAAGGAAGGGAAAGGAAAGGGAAAAGGGAAAAGGGAAAAGGGAAAAGGGAAAAAGGAAAAGAAAAATTTTGGGGGTGCTCAGTGAAAATGGAGCAGTTTGTAACAAACAAACAAAAAAAAAACCCAACCAAAAAAAAAAAAAACCAAAAAAAAAACCCCACGAAAACAATGAAGCAACAAGTGTTGTCTGCTCTTTAAAGTGAGACTTAAACATAATAGCTTAAAAAAAAAAACAAAAAAAAACACGGAAAAAACCCAATCTGCAATTCAACAAATAACACAGTGGTTCAAAGGACTGCTTTATTGAAAAGTCCCAAACCCCTAATGGTTGGCTTTTCAAATGTCCATCTGTACCTTGTAAGGGTACAGAAGTCCCACCTTACCACTGCCTCAGAATTTAAAATCTTGAAGTTCTGATTAGAAGCAAACTTAGGGGGAAAACAAGCAGGGAATAAAAATGGGATGGTTGAAAAGAGATCAGGCAAGCTCGGGGCAATTAAAGCTCTCCTGAACATTTCCCATAGAGAGAGGGTCGCTGGTGCCTTCAGAGGAGCGGCGGGAGCGGAGGCTGGAGAGGCCAGGGTGAGCAGAGGCAGGCAGGAGCTGGGAGACGAGGATCCCAGCTGGCAGCGGCTGCAAGGCAAGGGGCAGGGGAAGGCTGTGAGCAGGCGGGCAGGCGTCCCTGTATCTGTGCATCAGGGCTGGCTCGTTCTCCCTGGGGAAGCACCCTGTCTTCCCCCCTGGTGCCGCACAGCCCCTCTTCTGACCTAAGTCGTCGCTCCCCTTCGAGGGGGACTAGCCAGAAGGACTGTTTCTGGTTAAATCGACTTTCGTATTCTTTTCCCCCTTTCTTTTGTAAAAGTTTTCTGCTGCTTTTTAACCTCTCTGCTTATTTGTTAATGTTGTCTCCCCTCTCGTCTTTTTTTCCTCTGATCTGCTTTGCTGCTCTGCCAGTCTCTTTGCTTTCTGCCACCACCTGGGCTCATTTTCCAGTTGTCTTTCTCTTGCCCTCTCCTGCCAAGGAAGGGGACCAGCGACTGGCCCCCGGCACCGCCAGAGTTACAAGCTGTAGTTTCTGGCTTTGGTGCTTCTTGTCGTCGAAGTGTGTTACAAATAGTATTGTTATGGTAACTGAGAGGCAGGCGAGCCAGTGCCTGACCTACTTTATTGACAGCAAAGCCGAGAAAGCTGCCTCATCTGCCTGCCTAATGATTTGTGCTATCAGTCCGAGGTGCCGGCTTGCTTTCCAAAACCACGGGGCAGGTTTGACAATCGTGTCATTTCTCTGCGCGTTTTCCCTGACCGCCTGCTCTTTCAGCATCTCCCACGGCTGATGGGTCTGTGGCTGTCCTGGCAGGAGACTCCTCCGCCCGAGGCTGGCCCCGAGTGAGCTCCAGAAGCAGCGCTGGGATCTTCCCTCCTTCCCTCACAAGCAGCACCACCTTTACAGAGCCGGCTGTGTGGCCTGCAGCTCCGAACTGCTGAGTCACACCATTGTGTTTGGGGCTGTTTTGGAAGGGCCATCACAATGGGGGGATGTGGCAGGTCCCGCGCGGGGTCCCCCAGAGCCGCGCTCGCCTTTGTGCGGCGCAGGGCCCGAGCGAGCCCCGCGCCCGAAGAATGCGCAGCCCCCCTCAATATTTCCTTTCCATTCACTGCGGCCGCTCCGGGAAGGGCTGGGTTACAATATAGGAGAAAGGTTACATCTCCTGCCTTTTTGTGCTGCGATAGCAATTTTGTACGGGCTTTCTGCTGCGGCTGTGTGCTAGGTGATTCTCTCAGAGCTCCCTTTCCCCATCCCCAAACTTCTACTGTAATCAGCAGATTTCTGTATGTGAGCTTCAATCCTTAGTAATTTATTGTGGTTTACAGCAGATAACACTTTGGAAGTTTTTCCAAAGAGCCAACTACAAGTAAATTCATTCTTAAATGAAAGCAAAATTAGACCTGGCATGAGCAGAAGGCAGAACAAAGGAATGAAAGATGGCTCAAAATGAATCCATAGGCAATCTTAGGCAAATCACCTTGCCTGGCTCAGGACTCAAACTTTCCATTGCTAAAATAAAGATTCAGTTTTAAACATTACCCTCATAACTTTTCAAGAATTGAACAGAAAGCGTATTAAAGATATAAAAATTGTTATTGTGTCTTACAGGAAAGGTAATTTTCTTAATTTAAAGTCAAGCTTCAGATTATATCTGTGTTTATCCCATGTAACACTACTAAGTTTAGGGAATCTGATATTAAGATATGCTCACTGAAGAACAGAGATAATATATTTAGGTTTTATCAGTAAATTCCATGGCATCCTTGGTGTCATTTTATCCATTTCACAAAATACTGGCTTTCCTCAGGCTGTAAAGTCTTAATACAACCAGAAGTGTTACCTAAATTCCAGCAGCATGCAAGTTTCTAAAGTTAAATAATATAGCAGCACCTTGTTGCACACCGCCTCTACAATCTAATTTTCTCTTTGAGTCTAGTGTTTTTCCAGGGTGTTCCACAATTAGGAGTATCCTACAAACATTTCTGCATGTATTTAATTTATTAACATGCAAAAAAAAAAGCACGATCCAGGCATTTTGGTCCAATTGCATAGTGAATTTGTGCTTGTTTAAAAGCTTACAAGAGGTAAATTTAAAGCCCTGTATTTGACTATTCATGAAAGCACATATCTGGAAGTTAGATAACTATTAGATAGGACAGATAACTTTTCTTTTTAGAGCACTTACTGAAGAAGTCTAAGTGACCTACTAGAATTAAAATATGATTTTTGACCTCAGGCACACCTTGATTACCTACCATTGATACCTACACCTCAAACAGAATTCTCTTCAACATGGAAAAGAGGGAATTTGAGCAAAAAATTCCACTGAAAAATTTTAACTAAAACTCACTTGTAACTATTGTCAGATGACACTGTATACAAAGGGCAAAGGGTAATTTTCTTTGCATCAATTTGTTATGAATATGTCTCTACTGTGTAGCTCTTAGAGGATTGAGGGAAGGCTGTCACCAGCCAGCATGTCTGATGAGCAAGTGCCCTTCAGCACTTGAGTCAGGGGGCTTGAAGAACCCCTGTGGGAAACTAGAGAAACAGACACCCCAGTTTGTGGGTTGAAGGTGGATTGGCATGTGCCTGGTAGAAGTCTCCTAACCATGAGGAAACGCTTACACCAAGGGTAAACAAGATTTGTAAAAACAAACACAACTCCAGGCAGTCACATTAAGCCAAAATCATTCCTCGTGAGCCTTGTCCGGCTTACACTGCAGGGGTGAGTTTGGCTCAGTGTGTGACCTTATCTAAGGCTGGAGTCCTGACATCTAATATGTACAGATATTAACACTGTATGTACTTGGAGCCTTTCATTTCTGAATGGACTGACAGATAAATTCGGTCTGGCATGGAGAAGTCAGGGTAGCCTGGATTTGTGCACGCGTGTACGTGCCGTGTGGCACAACCTATGCTCTCCGTGAGTGCCTAAATATAGAAAGTCAATCTATGCGGCGGGGCCGTGGGGGCAGGGGAGGCTTTGGCCCTGATCCATTACACCTGGCCTTTCTCGCACACCATGAAAATTTCATGTTGTTTTCCTCCAGTGTCTCCCGCGGTCTTTGTTCCTCTCAGGCCAGCGCTGACCAGCGTCCTCCCAGGCAGGCGGGCGGTGAGCTCCGGCTGCTGCAGGCTCCCTTTTGTTGCTCTTGCAACTTCTAATGAGCCGTCAATCAACAACCTTGTTTCTTCGAAGCTTATCTCGTGACTGCTGAGAGGGGCCAGGACTAGGGATAATGTGCAAGCTGGAAGAAAATACACCAAGAACATACTGAAAGTGCTTTTTTAGGTTTACAACCAAGATTTTTCTTCAAATTATTGTCACATTCAAGCTCTCACTGTAAAAAAAAAAAAAGTCGCCGGGGATTACAGCATATAAACAACTTGGTACTTTAGGATGAAGGAAGAGCAGTAATCTCTATGCCTTATCGAAGTCATCAGATAAACAGGACAAATTACCTTGCGTCAGACTGGCTGGCAGGTCACCTTTTCTGGCAGAAAGAAAGGAGGCTCATTTCTAGAGATGAGTCAAAAGTGGAACCGTGTTGTTAACCCACAAAAGTTTTGGAGGGCTGGTTACAAAACATGGTCTTGTTCTCCTTTAGCTCCATCTTTATAGTGTTTGTTACTCAGCTTCGTTACAGATCCAGGGGGAGAAGTGAAAGAAGCTGCCAGGAGGTAAGGTGAGCTCCGAGGCAGCCCGAGCCAGAGGGGTGGTACGAGGCACAGGGTCCCTGGCTCTGTTCTGACACTGACTTCCTGAGCTGGGGTTTGTCAGGCAGTCTCACCGGCAGAGCCTGGCCTCTCTTTTCTGCAAGGAGACCAGGCACACTGTTTGAAGGCATCACTAACACATCTCACCTGAATCAAGGCAGCGCTGCAGAACTGTGGAGCTGTTTCCCTTGAAGTGCAAAGACCTGAAGGGAAGGCTGATGAAAAAGACAAGTGATATTTTATAAGGTGTTTTAGCAGTATCAAGTTGTAGCACTTTTTTTTTTTTTTTTGAGGGGGAGTGGGGGTAGAGAGGGAGGAAGGGAAGTATCTTATCTTGGTTTCCTGGAACAGTTTTAACGTGATAAACAGTTTCCATTTCTGAATGGAGGCTAACCAATACTTTGGAGGCTCTCTATTACTTTGACCCTGTAGAATAAACTGGAACCGAACTGCCTTGTCACATCTCCCTTGTAATAGGTGTCTCCCCAGCACCCCTGCAGTGAGCAGATGCTCTACCTTTTGCAAGGATAGGGAACTGAAGCCCAAGGAAGCCATGTGACTTGCCCAAGGCCACACAGGAAATCCGTGGCAGGCAAGGGACCATGCAGGCAGCTGGCACCACTCATCCTTCACTGCACTTTACACCTTAGCAAAGTCAGCTACCATTCCTGTCTGACAGCATTTTCTACCCACCTCAGATTTTTTCATGCCCTGGGTTCAAATGCCAGATAGTCTTATGAACAGCTGAACAACACTGACAATTCAAACAATCCATTGTGAGCCTCTAGATATCTAGTGGTTTCTGGCACACCCAGAGCATGGACCAAAATATTATTTCTAACCACGTTGATGGAGGAGAAAAGCTTGGAAGGAAGTCTCAATACTGAAATGCAAGAAGTCAGGTAGAATGAATCCTACTACACAGTTATTACTTCTTAAAAACGTAGTTTTAAAGCAAACTCTTGCCCTTTTTGTGGCTTGGTTTTTGGCTGCCAGGTATTTGGCATTGCTAGAACAGATACTCCCTCACGCAACCACAGTGAAAACATACAGTTAGCAAAGCTGGTGCTGTGATTCAACTGGAACAGCCAGAGATGGCCAGAGCGGAGGTGCAAGGAGGTTGTGTGGTTGTGTGGTCAGGCAGGTGTGCAGTACAAAGGGTTACAAAGAGTACAGAGTGTTACAAATGAGTCTGTGCTACTCATGTATAACCTAGCAAGGCTGACTGTACACACAGACTTTGAGGAGATGGAAATTTAGGAAAAGTTGTTCCAAGAGTTTCATTTTTCTTACGTGTGCCTTTGTTCACAGTGTGACTGACTTACAGGTGTCCTGGAAGGGATGTGAATAAGGACTTCACACAGCCTACTAGGCACGATGGCTTTCACGCACTCTGAGTCACTGCCAGGCGCTTGCTACACCACGCTTAACATAACAGAGTTTGCAGGAGCTGTGAAGATGTGAAGGACCAGGATTCAAGGATGCCTCTTTATTTCTTGATGTTTCCCTGGTGTGTAGCTATCCGCCGGCAATGACACACCAGGCATGTGGCTCTCTCATCCTCCAGCCTTGCTTTTGAATGAAAGGGGTTACAGCTGCTCTATCTTGTGCTTTGCTCCAGTGATTAGGTTGGTTATAATGTCAAGTACGTGCCTGATGAGCCAGTTACTTGTGTCCAAAGGGATGACTACTCTTAGGAAATAACTCAGTGGCCATAAATACCCATTGTAAGCAGCAGGTACCCAACTCAAGGCCACTCAAATACTTATGTTTTAGGGAACAATAAGGCTCCACACTCGCCCCAGCCTTCCTGCTTTCCTCCGGTATTCCCCTGCTCAGCACCCTGCTGCTGTAAATCTCATTCCAGCTATCAGCTGCTCTGGGGCGTTGGCTATCTAATTGGGGCTCAGGAACTCAAAAGCGAGTTCCTATAAAGCAGCTGTGAAGATGTTTGGCAAAACCAGGACTTACTGTGTCTGGGCTTGGTGTATTAAAATGCACCTTTTTTTTTCAGCTTATGTACAGTAGCTGCTCTTAGACAGTGCAAACAATCCCTTACTACACAGAAAAAAAAAGCCAGCCAGTGCTATCAGCACTATTACAGCTGATGCCAGTCTGCTCTTCTATCTCCTACAAAGTTCTGTAGGACTTGAAGGCAGTTAAAAGCTGTATGATCTACTGTCTTTCTGACCCTGTCTGACCCAGAAGTCTAGTGCAAAACAAACTGTGTGCTCCCCCACACATGCTAGCCATGGGTGGGACAATAGAGCATTTCCAGGTGATCCTGGCTAAATCCCTGTTCAGCCCTCTCCCCACAACCTGTCTTGCTGGTCATGTGGTTACAAGAGTGGCAGGCCCTGACTCTTAATAATTGATTATGTACAGGCACCATAGGGGTCATTCAGCTGCTGGGCCATACGGGCAGTACAAGCAGATGTTCCCCATTTCCAGCAAAGCAAAGGAATTTTCTGTGGGCAAAGTGTGGCCCTTGAGCTGCCAGTCAGAGCACCACTTTTATAGGTGAAATCTGAGACTTTCTGGGACTACAATGGAAGATCCTTTCTAAATGTCATCTCTAATAAGTCTATCACATAATTTTTTGTAGTCCAGGAAGACTCTGTCTGACCATTTGGACATTTAGTAAGCCCAGCTGTGCTGCACAGGGCTGGCTGCTGTTCTCAGGGTTCCTGTGCAGTGATGCCAATCATTGATCTTCTCTGAGGTGTGTGAGCACAAGAGCAAAGTGCTTCTGACAGGTCACAAGGAACCAGCAGTTCCCTGATGACCAGACTTGGAACAGCTTGGTTTGGATTCTCAGGGTCAAGGACAGCAAATCCTTCAGCACAAAAAGCAGCTTTACAAGGACAGGGGCCTCGTGTTCCTAAAACAGAAAACACTGTATAGTAAACATACAGAACATGAATGCCTCAAAGCTCAAGTGCAAGCCCCAAGGTCCCCAAAGTCTGAGGGACAGAGACCTCTAGGTTTGCTCTTGTTTAATTGACAAATCAATTCAAATAGTGAAAATGTCTCCTAGTGTGCTCCATTAAAACTGTCTTTGGGGTTGCAGCTGATACAGGAGAATTCCTTTTTAAAAGGGTAGGATCAAGAACCCCACTTGGAGTAAATATATGTAATCTCCTGAGTGAGACCTTTCTCTGTGGTTAAAGGAGAGCATGTCTTATTTAAAAGAAAAGTGAGAGAGAGAGAGGCTGTCTGAGTAGCAAGTAGGACAGAGCAGTCCCGTGTGAATAATTGAAGTGGAATATGGAATGCACACCGCCACATCGGGAACTTCTGGGGACCAGGTCTCATTGGAAGAACTGACTCTTACTGGAGAGGTAATGGAGAAGTTTCTGGCCAAAACCTCTGTAGTCTCAGCCTGTGGTGGAACAGAGATTCCAGGGTAGAAAGGGACACCCCTTGTAGCAGAAAGTATATGGGATTTGAAAACCAGGCACTGGTCCAAGGCCTGGACACAAGTTCACAAAGGGATCATTCAGTGATGCTAAGGATAGCCAGACACTTCCTCCAGAGGAAAGGACTCTAGGATTTCTGAAGCAGTGATACCACAGAAGATGAGAGACTCTAGAAATCTCCTCTTGCTCAGTTCAGTGTTGAGCATCCCTGAAAAGGGCTGGATGACATGATATTAGAGATATTTTTATCCTTTGGCACTGCAGCTCTGAATGGCAGAGACAACAATACAGCCTCAGAAGTGTCACAGTCTAGAGTTGTACGGCTACCCTGACTGGCAATTTCTTCAAATGGCTAATGACATTGGTGCTGTGTTTGCTCAGCAGGGGAATGTTTCTTTGCTCTGCTGCTGGCATGACATCTATTATGTGCTAAACTGCAAATCAGAGAGACTCCAGTCAAGAAGGAACTCCAAGAGAAGTTTGTGGCACACAGGGTGTCCTTCTTCAGGAAAGCAGCAGGAGCCTTTGTAATCAACCACTTCTGCAAAGAGGATCAACCAGCACAGCTGGCTGCTCTTCTGCTGGGCAGCTTTCCAGGCACTCTTCCCCCAGCCTGTGGCACCGCCTGGGGTTGCTGTGACCCAAGTGCAGGACCTGGCACTTGGCTCTGTTGAACCTCATACCATTGGTCTCAGCCCAGTGATCCAGCCTGTCCAGATCCCTCTGCAGGGCCCTGTGACCCTTCAACTGATCAACACTACTGCCCAACTTGGTGCCACCTGCAAAATGACTGAAGGGATGCTCAGTCTCCTCCTTCAGGTGGTTGATAAAGGTACTAAACAGGGCTGGTACTGAGCCCTGGTATCACCACTGTTTACCAGACACCAGCTGGATGTAGCACCATTAACTATCACTCTGGGCCTGGCCATCCAGCCAGCTCTCAACCCACCTCTCCAACCCATGGGCTCCAGTGCATCCAGGAGAATGCCATGGGAGACAGCGTCACGGGTTTTACTGGGGAACAAGGGGAACACAGGGGGAACAGGAAAGAGGAGGAAGATGACCTGGGATGTCTCTGGATGAAATTGTTTGAAATGCTTCTCTAATATTTTGTATTCATGCAGGAGCACTAGATTCTCCATCTTTTCCTCACATCTGTCCCAAAAATGCTTCCAAGCATTTCAGAAAAAAAGTAATTTCAGTGACAGCTTTTGTGAAGGTTTTCCTGGAAGTAATGGTTTTCTAACCATTGATCAAAATTAGATGCCAAGTATTACTGATGAGATAAAGATTTAAATCCCAATAGAGCAGTACTCTTCCGAACTTACTTATTGCTAACAGGCTACTGACAACTTGTGCTCTGTGGAATCCATTAATTTGAACAAAATATACATCCAAGCCTTTCCAAGGCATAGGATTAGTTCACAAAACATTGTCAAGTTCAATGCAGAAGTATAGCAGAAGTATACTTTGCAAATTTTCTAGTTCTCCAGTCAAATATCTTGCAATTATAATAATCATCCTTGCTAATTTTAAAAAAGGATAGCATTTTTGCTAATGTATTTTTAAAGTTTCAGAAATAAAAATTTGCTTTTTTGCTACATACTTCTCTTTAAATCCAGTTTTTCAACAGTCACTGCGAGAAGGAAAAAAGAGCCAGAAATATTATACTGATAGAGCCAGACTGCTGCATCTCAGGAAGAGGGAAGAGTTGAATGGGATGGGGGATAGTGGCTGCATAGTTGCAGCTCTAGGAGGAGAAAACTATTTAGTTGATTCCAAATGACCTATCTTTCTTAGGTGTTCCCAGGATGCCCATCATATTAGCTGCATCTCAGCTGTCTGGAAGGTAGTAACAGAAAACTGCTATTTGATCTCATTCCTTTATCTAATCTCATCTATCAAGAGTGTGCACAGCAACTCGGTGTCTGAGCACCTCAGAGAAATTACATGAAGTCAACAACTTGCATCTCCTTTTTGTACTAGAAAAAAGCAGTGCTTATGAACAAGGAAATCCAGATCAGCACTCAGTGATTCAGCTACATGTACCCACAGGGAAAGTGCACAAAATGAATAGGGGGAGTGGAGTTGTGGATAAAAGAAGTTCCACTTTCTGTGGAAGTCTTCCAACAGCCACATCATAGCCACTCATTAATTATAACCCAGCTGATACAGAACCCAACATGTTTGACATTCAGCACAATTGTCTTAAGATGTTTAACAGATGGTGAAAAGTGAACTACAGGTAAATTGCTGGTCCCAGACTACTCAAATAGCAGCAGAGCCGGAGCTGCACTCCTTGGGCCTGGATCCAGGACAATAAATTCTCTGCACTGGACTTGAGGTAACCTGGCAAGGAAAGTTTTATGCCTCAGTGGACTCCGTTGACACATGGATCTGCTATGGAGGACAACTGCTTGTCACCTTCCCTCATCCCATCCTCCAAGTATACATTAGTGAAATGTTTATTGACTATGTTTTACACAGGTGCAGCATATCCTACAATATCCCACTGTACACACTCCCTGCTCACACACCAGAGATTGGGAAGGTGAATGAAGTGTGCCTGGCAACACCCAGTTTGACACCTGAGCAACTTTTCAAAGCTGTCTCTAGGCAGAAAAGAAGCAAAGATCCCAGGGCTTCAGGCTGCTGGAGCCCAGTCTGACAAGGATGGCTTTTAGAAGCACTGCTGGATCAAGTCACCCCAAGACAAGCCCTCTCCTTCCCACCATGTGCCACCCCCTCCTCCTTCTTCATTGTAGCTGTTTGTGAGGATGGATGGTGACCCTGAGTGGCCACGGCACATCTGAAAGAGCAGCTCAGGGATAAGAACCATTGGTTTGGGCTGTTTAACCAGCACTCCAACCAGAAGGAACATCTGTCAACTTCTGCCTTAGTTCAGTGCTTAAATATAAGCCTGTATATTGATGAGGCTGCTCCTCTCAGCTGCTGTTACTGAAGCTTCTGCCACATTGCTGGTTGACAATAAGTCATTTGCTATGTAAATTCTCATAATTTCTATACTTCAAATTAATTTTAAAGTCTGCTGTGATAAATGTTGGCCTCTTGAGGAATAACAGAACCCTTGATTTATGCTCTTACAATTACCTCTGTTAAGCAGTCACAGCACTTAAAAAAGAGATCTTAGAGTGGCCAAGGGCTATTTTGTGCACCTCCAGGTCCACAGTTCAAATGCCACATAGAGTTTAATTGCTTCCCTGATCTGGGCTGATCAGTCCTGCTCTGTGCAGCATGGTCCTTGCTGCCTTCTTTGCTTGCTGTCAGTGCCAACTGAGTGGGGCTGAAGCCTGTGGCACTGTATCTGCAGTCAGGCTGAGCAAGTGGTGCCTGCAATTTATAAGGGATCATGTGCTCAACTTCCATAAATAAATGAAAGGGACAGAGTCATCCCTAGGAGCCTCGTCACCTTTTAGGCACTCATGCATACCGTAAGTGCACTGGGCCAGCACAACAGCTCAGGAACAAAATGAGCAATTAATTAAACAAATGTACAGTAACAGAGGTAATGGAGTAGCTATCTCACAGTGGGAAAGCTTCCCAGAGCCATCTCACCTGACCAAAGCCTGGATTAAGCCAGCAAGGTGGAAAGGAAATGAGCAAAGGAGAGGCAACCAAGTTTCAATAAGATCAGAGGTTGTGACTGAAAACCAGGAATAGCTAGTCCTGTCCTCAGGGTACAGACACATTAAATCATCAAAGCGTATGAAACTTGCAGTGCAGAGACATACTCCTGCCCACAGCCAGCATGGAGTAACCTGAGACTGGTCCTGGGAGGAGGAGGAAAGGCAGCCACCTCACATCTGTGTTGGGTTGTGCTGGGTGACTGCTGGACAGGTAAGCACTGTACAGCTGCTGCTGGCACCCTTCTGTTCCCAGCCCAGCAGTTTGTGCTGTGAATTGATGTGTCCCTATCCTCATTCACACCAGCAAGCTGGATGGAGTATTGGCAGGGGTTTTGCACTGCAGTTGTGGTTAGTTTTCAGCTGGAAGGGGGATATTTGTGTTGGTAAGTTTCATGTTTACATACCTCAGGTACAGCACCTTCCATCAGACAAGGCCTACAGCAAACCGTGGCTCTGAGCAAAGTTATGGTAGGTGATGGAAGTGCCCTAGAGAAGTATTAAGAGGTCCCACTGTGTGTAAGAATTTCTTCTGTCTTCAAAGCAAACACATCCAGGTATCATTTGCTGAGATTCAATGCTAGAAGCTTCAGGAAAGCACTGCACATCTCAGAGCTCAAAATGAAGTGAGAGAAAACATCCCCTGATTCTTTGAGATTAATATAACAGCACTGATTTGGGCAAAATTATTCCAGTACCTGTACCAATAATGCCCTCCAACACTCCTAATGTGGCAGAAGAGTCATCTTTGAAGACTGAAGACTTTGAAGACAAGCCACAGGTTGTACAGTTGACTAGTCCAGGACTGCTGACTGTTCATTAAATGTTATTGATAACTAGTTATTGAAACACTCTGAAAAACACTGATTTTAAGCAACTGTGTTACAAACAAGCATTGGCCAGTAGCTTTAGTGCAAGAGCATTACCTGAAATGCTAAAAAAATCTGTAGATTTAATTTATTTCCAGCATGCGTGTCAACACAGGACACACACACACCTTTTATGCACATATGTAACTCCAACATAGATGCAGAATTAAGGAAGCGTGGCATGAAATGAACAGTTCCTAAAAATATCTGGTGGGAAGCATTAAATTTGTGTTCAAATAGTCAGCTTTGCACTCTTCAACTGGAGATAGGTGGATTAATCAGTCCTCAGGGAAGTGCTAATTTGAGTAAATGGGAACAGATAAAACAGAATAAGGCTTTTAGTCTGCACTCCTGTAAGTGTAATTCCACAGTGATGTTCTTGACTTCATTGGAATAGATCATGATTCTTTGTGCTGTGGCCTGGCAGACTGTCAGACCCTAGATGTGTTATTAATAAAGGAGTTTTTCCTTTGATCCAGTAATTATGCCCATCTTTGTTCTAGAGCTGCAGAAACTGACTGGACTGTATCTCCCTTGTTGCGATGTAACCAGTCATGCAAGTGATACACGTCTCCCTCTCCGCTACAAGAGACAAAGTAGATTAGAACATACACACACACTACAATGGTGGCATTTCAAAAGAAAAAGGTCACGTTTTCATATTTATATGACTGTTACAGTTTACTTGGAAAAAAATCACAATGTAATCCCCCTCTTTTTTTTTTTTTTTTTTTTTTTTTTTTTTTAAATTAATAAACTAAACTCTGATTTTGGCTAGCTCTTTTTGTTATGGGAGTAACCAAGAATTTTAAAATATTTGTATGTACTTCACACCTTCACCTAGTGCCTTGGCTAGGCACAACTTGTTTGGTTGGCTGAATATGGCATGTGTAATTGTGCCAGCTTGTTGGAGGGCGATGGGCCCACTGCCTAGGAAGTCCAGGACATGATGTACCACCCTCAGCTGCCTCTTACATGGAGAGGAGAAATTGAGCTTGCCCCAAGAAATAACATGCAAAACAGAGGAAGGTGCTGATACTGTGATCTTCTCCGTAGTTAACAGCATTTTGCCTAATCCCAATGAATTCACAGCAAACAATATTGCTGCTGTCCTTTATCTCGGGCTTTTAAAAGGAACATGTGGCTCTGATTTACCTTTTCCTCACACAAATTACTGTGGGGGAGAGTAGCAAGGGAAATAGAAGGCTAGACATAAAAATTACCAAGCAGTCTTTGCTATGTCTAAAGAAGCTCTCTAAGGGAAAAATTATAAGAATGGCAGAAAAATTGAAGGAGAAGTTTGCAATGGTATGTTAGGTACATGCAAAAGCATGAAAATGTTAGGGCATGTCCTTGGCTGCTGTAAGCAGTTGTAGCTTCATTAAATAAATGGGACGAGGTTGATTTACACTATAGGGGATCTGTTATGGTGTTCAGTGCCATTATAATTTCTAATGAGCAGTTTTCACTGCTATTAATTCATCTGGTATTAATAATTTAGCTTTTGGAGTGGCCAAAATAAGCTATTTTAACCAGGAAGAATAAGATTCCAAATTGCCATTGGAAGTTGTCTGTTGAGCCTCTGAAAGGTGCTTTTGAGGATTGCCCTGACGAAACGCCTGAGGGCAGATCTGCACGTCTGCTTGAAAGGCCTGTCTAGACTAGGAAAATGAGCAGCCCTTGCAACGTGCTAATGGGAACACATCGGTTGGCACATTTTAAAACACCTGAGAAAAGGAAGATGCTCACTCAGGTTATAGCGCTGGGTACACTCAGCTAGGTTCCAGTCTTGCCTCTGATGAGGAAAAATAATGCTCCATCTTCCCTCCATCTCCATTATCCTGTTCCCAAGCAGCTGTGGTTTGTTCTTTAAAAATCATTCTCTCTGAACCCTTGCTATGCACCAATTCACTAAGCCAGCAGAAAACTGATCACAAAAAAGAAACGAATATGTTTGTGATAGTTTAGTGAGTGAGATCCATTGATGAAAGGTGTGAACAGTAAGTGTCCAGAAGGCGCAGCTGAGAGGGAAGGAAGGAACAGAAAATCTCCACCTTTCTTCAGTAGTTCAATTGGCACGCTCTACACAGTAAAACTGCATTCTCTATCCCTGGCATGTGTGTTGAGCCTGGCAAGGAGGAGTCTCAGTGGCTGTGTGGGTAGATGACCACCTCTGTTTCACACCAGCCATGGAGACTGTTTTACAGACATCAGTTGGCTGCCATAGAAACTCTTAAGTTTCTAAGTGGAGCTTTAGTATCAGTCTTAATCTCCTCTTTGACTGAGCACTTTTCTGATCCTTTGTTAAAAGACAGTCTTCACCCTTAAACCACAAGTCTCTTCACAGTTGTGTTCAGTCATTCCACAATTTGTTGACCTCACTGTGTGTGTGGGATGCGTTCACCTTTAGCCCCACTCAACCTTTGTCATCCCACTGCAGGTCACCTAGTGCACCTCAGCCCACATCCAGCTGCTTGAACCCCCCTCCCACCCCTCTCCCTTCCATACGGTCTGTTCTATTTCTTCCCCCCACCCCCACCCCCCCTTTTTTTTTTTCTTTCACTAATTAAACTCGGTGTCTCCTGCTTTTGCACTCAGTGTTTTTCTCCTCTGCCTCCCGGGTTCAAACTTCTCCCTCCACATCCAAAGGTACTCTGCTTGGGCCTTATTCACCTATTTCAGATCCCTGCTCCCCTTCAGGAGCTCAGATTCACTCAGCCCTGGCTCACAGGCTGTTGACACAGCTGTCCGTACGAGTGTCTTTCCTTCAGATGAATAAAAACCGATCAAGCTTTGGCCCTTGGTGAATTTTTGTAAGGCCTATTTTTCATGTGGTAAGAGTGTTTGTTCTGCTCCTTCTGGGTACAACAGGAGCTTGCTTACTTGGACAGACAGCGCTGCCTATCAGGAGGGTGTCCCTGCTCCTTTTGGCCACACTCTCTGTATCCAGCCCTTCTTTGCAACAGGCAGAACGGGAGGGGTAAAACACCTAGCCTGGGGCATGAGCTGTGAGTTCAATATAAAGAGATTTAAGTAGGAGCAATGGGAGAAGGAAACAGGCTGAATATCAGGAAAAGCTCCTGCCAGTGAGACGTGTTTGGCTGTGAAATCTTCTCCCAGGGGAAAGAGGTCAAAGCCTCATTGTTTGGAAGCGGGGCTGGTCAGAACTGTTTTTGGAGCAGCAGCAGCGGCAGCGGGAGCGGTGGAGGGGGGAGAAGAGCAGCAGCTGTGCATGGCAGAGCGGCAGATAGGAGAGGGGAAGGGGCTGCATGCACAGCCAGAGGCGGCAGGAAGAGCACAGGAGGCTGAAGGAGGAGCGGTGCTCGCACCAACAGGAGGGACACCACAAAAGGATTAACACAGGCACAGTGGGGAGCAGCAGACAAAAGCAGGAGAGAAAGCAGGGAAAGCAGAGGGGAAAAAAGAGGCAGGAGCAGCAGAGATGCAGGACAAGAAAGAATGGTGGGAAATGCCAAGAGAAGCACTGCAAGGAGCAAGTGTGAGGCTGCATGACAATAGCAAGGTCTCGTTTTGTTTTGTGAACGCGGTGGCCTTGGCTAAGCAAAGCTGGAAGACATTAAAGGACAGGGACAAAGACATCAGGTCCCTTGATGACATGATTTAAACTAATCCCACAGCCTGGGATGCTTTATGCAGTTTTCTCATTCTGCATTAGGTGAAATCAAGGTATTCCAATGCATTCTTGGCAAAGCCAGGGAAAGGCAGATTTGAGGAGCCACCAGCTCATTGTTTTGGGGCAGTATCTTCGATCATGAAGGATGGGTGCAGGCCATACCCTGACATTTCCCATCTCCTTGATGATACTTGCTTGATGATATGAGCTGACGGTAATGAGGTTAATATTGCACCAGAGTCCATTGGCTACTATTTTTTGTTTAGAAATCCCACATGTTCGGTGACATTTCCTTCCTCTCATGGGAGTGGGCTCCCCACCAAGCAAATCCCATTATGATATAAATTAGCTCAGGTCCTTCAGCCATCCTTATCACAACTCACCGTTATGTGGTGAAGCTCTGCACTGTTGCAAAGAAGGAAATTCCCAGCTCAATTTCTTTCACTCTAATATTATTATTAATGTTTCCTTCACTCTAAACCGGGCTGCTCATTTAATTTTGCAGAGGTTTGCTATGTTCTTTCTACATAGATCTGCAAAACAGAAAGCAAAGTTTTGGCTGGTCTGCAAAAAATTTTGTGTGCTTAACTTTTCCCTGAGGGATCAGGAGAACAGTGAAAAGATACAGGATCTCCCCAGGATCAAGTCATATATTACATATAGCTATATAGCTATAGCTGCACTGAAGTCCTGATGGAATTTACCCAAGGTCATAATCCAAGACCATACTGCTGCTGCTTTGCTCTAAAGACTTACTTTTAAATCTTATAAATCTATTCAAATGCCAATTCACAATGAATATTGCACACTGAATACAAGACTTGCCAACTTAATTTGAAGAAATTGCTGATAATGACAACAGCAATTGCCTTCTCATTCTGCTCTTTGTCTTCATTGTTAATCCTTTCTCAGAAATGAAACCCTTCTTGGATTACTAATGACAGTCTCTTTATTCTCCTTATTTTTTTGTTTTCCTTAATTGCCTTCAGAGAGCTATTTTAAAAGAATATTCATACCAGAAGTACAAACTGGCAGAAATGCCAGTAAATGGAAAAGCCTTCTGTAATCTTGTTTCTGGTGCAGTGACCAGGACCTTCCCAGTTTTGTGGTAGTTCAGCACAAATGGAACTAATCTGATAAAAATCTGTTGAAGCTACTGGTGGTTTTTTCACTTTACAATCACAGCAACCAAGATCAGGATCTCATTCCTGAAGTTGTCTGCAGCATTCATGGAAGGAGTTTGAAAATATGTGGATAAAACAGGTTGTTGGTTTTTTTTTAAATTCAAGGTTTGGTGTCTCTGAGAAATGAATGTATGAGAGCCTGGAAATGAGATGTTGTTTGTTACCTCTTCCTTTATTCAGATCAGTTGAATCATGCCCACTGAACGCGAAGTGGCTCGGTCTCTGTTAGTCCCCAGCAGGTAACTCTTGGAAGCAATTTAGCAGCTGTTAGTAAGAGGTAATCTCAGCAAAAAGCCCAGGTACCAGGCTTTACTTCTCTAATTGTGACATATGGCTGGAAATCGGGGCAGTGCAGTCTGATGGATCAGGGCAGCTTGTTTGAGTAGGGCCAGGGCTGGAGCCAGAGATCCTTTACACAGCGAGCCGTCGTTTCCAGGGCTGGTGCTTTAAGCAAAGGCAACAGTGCCCCTCGGTGCTGTGACCGTGGTGTAGCACAGGGCTGGCACCGCACTCGGATTCCTCCGTCTGGCATGCCCCTGGTCCGGAGAGAGCTGTAAAGCAGGTAAGGAGAGCAGCCTTTGTGTCGGGAATGTGCCCTATAATTCACTGGCTGCAGAAGGACCCGAACACACAGGCCAGGCTATGGGCGTCAACAAAAGCTGGAAGCGGCTACCCAAGACCACTGAGGGCTTCTCTGGAGAAACAGATTGCACCCTGTCTGTTCAGCATCACGGAGGGATAAACATTCCTGTTCCTTCCAGATCCCAAATCCGGGATGTATCCTGCAAAGGGACCGAGCCCTTGCAGGAACCAAAACCAGCTCGGGCTTTGAACACAGGGTGCGTGCTCTAGAGCACCAAAGTTTGTAGGACTGATTTCTTATCCTGGATATGAGATTTAATAGTTGCACTGAGAAATGCTGGGTTTACCCTCTGTGGCTCAGCTTCTTATCCAGAAGATCAGAATATGATCATCTGGCCTTCTAGGTGCTATCCAGAAAGCTCAAAAGTTTATTAACCACGGGCAGAAAATGAGGCAGAAGCTGGTAAGAAGAGATGCACAAAATTCTATATTGAAAGCAGAGCATGTATGGTTTATACAATAAATAATGCAGAATATATGTGCTGAAGTGAAGAAAAATAAGCAACAAACATTTTATGTGCATTATCGTGATTATTAATTTAATGAGTGTCATCATGTGTGCACACACGGACCAAATCAAGATACAAGCACAACTTCATTCTGGAAATTCCTGATTATTATTTTTTTAAATTTCCCTCTGGTATTCATCTAGCTTAAGGCCCTTGCTTTGTTTTGTTTTTAATGTAAAAAGCCAGCTCCTGCCTGGTGTCCGGGAGCATCCAGAGCTGTGGGGCTGTGCGAGCATCTAGTGGCCAGAGGGAAAACTTCAGCGCCACGTCAACCTCGGCCGGGATTTGTCTCGAAGAGAAAGCTCCTAATTATGGAAGCAAACGAGCAAGCTTCAGACAGCCATTCGCTCTGAGAATAAAGGAATTAATACTTTATAAGAACGATGACTATGAGATGCTAAACTCGGATTGTATCTGTGCCTGTCTGCTGTCCCACCGCATATAGCTTCCTGTGCATGTGCTGAAAATATCACTTTGGTGCTCCACATTACACAGAAAAGCTCAGAAGTTGCCAAGGGAATGCTGCCTTATTGAAATGTTTCCCATATTTCACCTCTTGCATGATAAAACTTAATTTTCCTCTTTTCTGAGCCATTCATTAGTGTCTTTTCAGAAGTTGCAGTGGCCAGTTGAAAACAGAAAGAACAGCTACACTACATTTTATCGTGATGAGGCTATGCAATATTTTCTTAAGGGAGACTTATTTGTGGATGGTGAGGTATTAATTTAATTTACAAACATCACTTCCAGTCCAGATTTGTAGGCAATGTAACTGGAGCTGCATTTCCAGAGAAGAGAGTAATGCAGAGGCAGAGATACAGCACACATATAAGTAATTTCTCACTCTGAACAGTCACTGTCGGTGGGATTTTCAAACACACACAGCACAACCTTCCCGTGTTTCCCTGAAAGTCAAAGTTCTCATTCAGATGAATAGAACCAACACTAACTGCCACTAGTAATATTAGAAATAATTTAATACTGTCTCTTGACCCTAAAAATTGTTACTCCCTTCTCCTTATTTGCCTTACAAGGGCTGTGGGACTAAACAGGGAGTTTAGTCAATTCACCTAGACACATGAAGAATGTGAACATCAGCATATGAGGCTTAGAATTCAGAGACTAATTAAAATTAGTGCTCCCATCAGAAATGGCCTTAGTTCCTCACTTTATATCTCAGCTATCAGTGAGCTTTCTTCTTCACAGGTCACCCAGTCAGAGCATTCAGAGAGTTTTATTCATCACCCTTGATGCATTAGTTCCTTCACCTTAACATCGCTAACCTAAATAAGTATCCGTGCCTTTGTGAGGCAGCATCAAGGTGACAGGCAGCAAGTTTGTACAGGATGCCAGAAACCCCTAAGCACAGGAAACTTCTCATCAGCTGATTCTACCAGTGGCAGCACCTCCCTATCCTTTGTTTTGTGTGCTCCTAAAATAAATATCAAATGGTATTTACCCTGTGACAATAACAGACTAAAGCCACTTAAACCCCAATCCAAAATATTTTTCATACTTCTGTTGTATTGCCTAACCCTGAGATCCAGAAAATTCCATACTTTTTTCAGAAATTTCGTAAGTATTTGTGTTAATTTATTTTCTTTTGAAAAAGCACTAAACTATTTATGGATTAGCCATCCATTTCACTGCAGCACATGGTACAGCATGGCAATATCTTAGGCAGGGCCACTGTTCCCTTTGAAGTTACGCATGGACAACTTAGATAGATCTCAAATATTAGTGTGTAGTAAGAGAATTTTACAATCAAATCAAATAGATGTACTATGATGTGAAACTAAATACAAATCTTAATTACTTCTTTGACAAAGACGGACCATTTCCCACAAATTTCATGTGCAATTTATAAGTATGATGATGTTTTATGAAATATGTAACATACAACTTCATGTTTAAATTGCATTTTTTTGGGATGAGGTTTTAAAGCTTTAGGCATATTTTGTGTATGTTTCTGTTGCAAAGTGCTTACGCAATATACTCCTGCCAAACTCAAGCGAACTTGATAAACATCCTTAGAAGATCTCATTAAATAACATCCTAACTGGCAAAGCAGTAGAAGATGTCGTTGAACACACACCAGCTGTGTTTATATCAAGGCTCTGATCCACAAGTTGATAAAGAACCAAAATATTCATTAGCTTCAATGAGCACTTCCCATCTTTAAAGTGCATAATCAAAGATATATGAATTATGACCCGGATTTTATGCACTTATCTTCCAGTCTTATTTTAAATCCATCTATTTAAATCTTGTTGGTTGATTTGTAAGTCGAAACTGTTTTACTATATTGAAAAAGTATCCATAGTAATGAAACTATAGAAGGACATTTTTCTTTAGAAGTATTTAGTAATTGCAGTCATCCAGCCCCTGACAGCAAGCTGTTCTACTGATATATTTGTGAAAAATGCAAGTTTGGTTTAGTAGACAATTTATATTAGGATAATTTTTCTTACTTCAGCCTTGAAGTAAGGAATTTTTTCTTGGCTATCTTGAACTGTAAAGACATAAGAAGCTTCACAGCTGCTAAAAATAGCCATAGGATTGCTTTGGGGGAATTTTCCAGAGGCACTGACATGGAAAAAGAGATGCATTAGACCCTTTTCTCCTGCCCTTCAGGCAACTGGGCAGCAGCAAATACAGACAAGGCTCCCTAAGCTGCAGGGTCAGCAGGCTGCTGCAGCACTGGTGCGCGTGTGGCGAGCATGTGCCTGCAGAAAACACTTTGTAAAGAGAACAAAAAAGGCTGTGCTGAGACTGACTCAAGGAGTTACTGCTTTACTGAGGCAGCAAGGTCATGCTCTCCAGCAGCAGTGGCTAGGGGTTCCCCAGACTGTGATCATTTTTGAATAATTTAATATACATTTATGTGGAGATGGTACATGGCTTGATGCAATGACCCAGCTTAAATCCTGATGGGGAAAAAAAACCACACTGGATGGAAGAATCAGAAATCAAAGTAATTTTGAAGATTGGAGATAAGCTCTGGGGAAAAAAAATGAGAGAAATCTGGCAGACAAACATTGGCTAAAGAACTCAAGCAATAATAATAAATCTTATTACCCATATATCTTGGGTAATAATAGGCAGAAAATGGCATTGTGCTGTTGTGGATTTTACACTGAGTGGAAGTCTTCCTGCTTTAACTAAGAGTGAGACTGCAGGAGGGCTACTGCTCTTGTGCCCAGACTGGGACACTGTTTACAATAATTATATGGTTCTCCTGGAAGAAATTCACATGGGATGGACAAAAATGAAGTTACAGAGTTTGACTTTGTGTTTTGTGAGTATCTGTGTATTTGTCATTTAATAACCTTTAGCACACTTTCTACTGTAAAGGCAACTGCGTTTCAACCGCTGCAACTTCCTTTATGTGACGGCACTGGCCACAGAGGCCAAGTTCCTGAATAATGGGCACGGAAGGTGCTCTGTGAAATTATCTACATCACAGTGATCACCTTTGGAGATATTACATGGCAAATAAATCTGTCCTCTCTTCTGTGTGGTATATCTTCTTCTATTGGTATGTGTAAGCACAGAGAATGAAAATATTTTATGATATTTTTAGGGGATTAAAATGCATTTTAAGTAGTAGTGTAATAGCAGCTGTAATGCTGCTTTCTGCAGAAATTGCAGTGACTGAGGGTTGTGATGCCTAGCTCAAACTAAATGGAAGTAGCTATTTCATCTTGTATGGACAATTTTTGATTCAGTCTCTAAAATTAATGCAGTATCTATTCAAATACAAAGTGTAACATACTTGCATATTCCTAATTAAATCAGAGTACCTTATCCTAGAAAACAAGAATACCTCAACAATTTCAATCAGAATCTATTGTGGAACTAATTAACAATATATACCTGCAGACTAAATCTGGATTTCTGATCTATATTCAACTGTAGATCAGAAATGACATCTGGCATTTGGAAATAAATTAAATCTTGTCATTATTTCTTAGGTCTTCCAAGTCTGCTTATTGAGCTTCATGATTCAATACCTAACACCGGGCATCACACCATCTGATCAATTTCTTTGTATTTCCCAGTAGGGAAAGTTGATCTGTATTTCCAGAATACCGCCACAAAAACTGTACTCCAAAACTGTGCAGACAGTCCAACACACAGCTACACTTTTTTCCTAACTGCCTCTCTGCTTGTAGCATTGTCGTGTCCAGCCAGCTCATACTTTAGGGCTCTGACACGTTTTGAAACCAGTCTTACCAAACTCCAGCACAAGCTGAACAGTAGCCTGCTGTTAATTGGAGCCAGGTGCTGCTCTGGTAGCAGCGTGACCACGAGAGGGCACGTCACCAGATGTGATGGTAATGTCTCACAAGGGCTGCATGGCTCCATACAAGGCTTTTATTTCTGCTTTCTCTGCCTTTCCCTGTCTTTTGCAATCACACGAGGAATTTAGTAACCTTATTTGTTAATTAAATGACATAATTCTCCAGACAGGTTCTTATTCATCCCGTAAGTGCTATCTCAAAGCAGAAGAAAATAAAAGCAGAGATGATCATCAAGCTAAGATGTAGTGCATCTGTTTACACTTAGAAAAGGAAGTAGGGGAAGAAAGGCAGATTGATAATATTTGTGGACTAAATAAGATAGAAGCATGGGGGGGAAAGCAGAACAATTATAATAAGTAAAAGCCAAATCTGAAAAAGTATAAAGTATGTTATCACAAAAATCAAAATTTCTAAGCTTGTTAAAAGTACTTGAAAAAGCAGCCACAGTTTGAGTCTGATAAATGAAAAAACTGAATTAACTCAATATTGTTTTTTCCTAAGTATCATACATGATTTTAGTTTACCAATGGCCACAATAACAGAGTTGAAGAGATGCATACAAGTGTCAGTTTCATTTGGCAATTTTAAAACTTCTCTTCTCTTGCCTCCCCTCCCAGTTCCCTCAGAGCACAGGTTAGAATCTGTGTTTTCCATGCAGATTTACAGATCTGACTGACTAAATTGTGAACATTTTACTTACCCCTGAAGTGTTTATTCCATAGACTTATTAGTTTCCTATTGTTTTAAATATTATCATATTATCCTGCAAAATTATCTTGCAACACTGGTAGCAAAAAATGGCTTCTCTTGCTTTAGAAATAAACTAAATACTGCTGTTGATGACATGAATAGGAGTTTAAATTTTGTAAGCAAGGAAGAACACACAGTATTATATGCAGGGGTAAAATTAGGTTAGCTAGTCAGCATGTTTATGATCTCATTTAAAATGAGATTTATGCTTTGCCGAAAGATTCTTCTCCGTCTTCTTTCCTATGGGATAGTAGGCCCTTCTAATTCTTAGGATGTTACTGAAACTCATTAGAGGTACTTAGTTAATTGGTTCTTGTTAGGGACCTCTTCTGAATTTCTCTCAGAGCAAATATTTAAACCAAAGAGTAATGGTTGTTTTACCTGATATTAGTTAGGGATGATGCAATTTGCAGTAGCAAGTTGCTATATTCTCCCACTGCAATCAAAATCAAGGAGCAAGATTAGACTTGCTTTATCTACACAAGTAACATTTTTAAACAGTATTACTACTTGAGCATGATGTTACTACATGGAGGTAGATGGATATAGGTGCATGCATCTATAATTCAATTACCTAAATAAGGGATAAGAGATCCACAGCTTTCAGTCCCTATTTAATCTAGTTTGCAGCTTTAGGAAGGGAACTCTGTGCCACTTGGCAGTGAGTGTATACCTAAAAGGTTATCTTTTCAGTAACTGAAAAGTTTCCTTTTAAAGGAAATTCTGAATATGTTTGTGTACACAATATCCAGCCCATGAGGCAATCAATCAGCTGACACCTTTAGTTCAGGCTTCTAGCTGAAGGAGTACACCTGCATGTCTGAAAAGGGAGTTTACTTCTCTTGACTGAGATTTCTTTGAGCTACCACTATGAAAAAAAAAAAATTAATAAAGAGGAATTTGCCTGTGCAAGCCTGTCCTCCATCTTTCCTTGTATCTTCTTTTTCTAGAAACAACATTACCATGAATCCTTACTGGTCTACTAAATTGGCAAAAGAGCATTTTGGGATTCTGCCACCTGTATATAACCCTGTCCGAAGCTGGAGACAAGAATCTGCCGCTCCAGCTGACGCTGTCTCTGCTGACACAGAGACAGTGCAGGTTTGCCAAGAGCGCTGTGAGAGGGCAATTAGCAACCACCTCCACCTCCTGCAACCCGCACCATGCTCACATCAAGGGGAGCTGTCAAAAGCCAATTCACTTTTAGCAATCCACACCTGAAATCAGGTCAGTGACTTTGCAGCACAAGATGTTTCTTGCTGTGCCCAAGAAACTGAAGTTTGCCTTGCTTGCCAGTCTCTCGACAGTCTTAATAAGACTTAGTACAACCCAATTTCTTGCAATCTAATTACCTCCTTTGCAAGCAAAATGCTGCAGGAGAGAGGTTCCTATGTTCCTGTTTCCTCCAAAGGTGGAGCCATAGCCATTTATACTATCAAATTCCAAAAGGTTTCTGATAGCCAGAGATGATGTATCAGTCCTTACATGAAGCTTTCCAATATCCTTTATGATGTTTTGTGATTGTCTCAAAGTTGTTTTATAGTTAATGTTATGCCTCCAGCTAGATTATTAGACAGAATGCCTTGCAAGCACAAGGTGGTTTAAATCTAGCTTGAATCATTTGGCTTGGTGAAATAAACAAGCCAGTGAGAGCATAAAATTTCATATCAACCTTTACAAGACTTTCTAGATAGTTTAAAAACCCTTTATGATTGCCATGGCCCAAGGTAGAACTGCCAGAGTAGTGTCATATGTCATTCTTCTTCAGAAATGTAGTCATATAGTGACTTTACCAGATTTAGTATAACTAAAGTGAATGAGCTGCTAGAATCTATGAAACCCACCAACCACCAGACTCCTGACTTTCTTATTCAGCATACAGGCCTTATAAAAAGATGGTGTGGTAGATTTGCCCAAATAAGATGGAATGACCTCCATAGTGTAAATTTGTTTGGTCAGATAAAATGAGTAATTTCTAATTCTTTTCCTAGGAACAGACAAGATTATTTATACAGGCAAAAAGAGATAGAAATTCTTGTATAAAGGATATCTTCTGTAGCATTCTCATTGCAAGCTGCCACCCACTACTCGGAAGAAGATCCCGAATACAATTTTTGTACATACAGATCTATATCTCTCTTGATACAGAGATCTTTAGCTCTCTGACTAAATATAAAATATACCTTGACAGGGAATATGGGAATTATATCTATACCTTGTTATATAGAATAGTGTCATTGATCTATATAATTATTACCCATATATATTATCAGAGATAAATTAATAAATATGCATTATACATGATTACATACCTATATGGCTTACCTGTATTTCATTATAATTTCTCTGTTATCAGTTATTGTTAGCATAATTGTTGGTTATACACTTGAGGGGCTGTACCTTTTTGTTGCAGATATTATGTAATGCACTACAGCAAATTCTATCCAGCACTACTATACAGCATCTGTCTCCAAGGCAGAAAATGAGGGTCAGCTCATCTTCACCATTCAAAGAAGTGAGCAAAGATTAGCTTCAAGCTACAGCAAATTCCCTTGAGGTTGCTGAGGCAGATGGGCTATGTTTCAAGTCAACTTGTCAATGCAGCAGTATTTCAGCCCAGAAAAACACTCGCTCAATAAAGACTCAACCAGAAAAGTCAACATAGTGCCTTACACAGAGCTATAATTCCTTTTCCAAGTTAAGACTAAACTGATAAAACTGCTCATAGATAAATCTCTGATTTTTTCAACCAACATCAAGCATTTTTCCATCAAGCTGTCATGCACTGGACACCGCACAAACACCAACATATGCTCCATAGTGCTGGATGGCTTTTTAAAAGACTGGAGAATCTTATCCAGGCAGCTGGAAACTTGCCTTTGACATCTCAGGGCCAGCTGCCTACCTTTGGATGACATTTTTTTCCCTGTGCTCAGTACTTTTTGAGTCTGTGGCAGATTATAACCTTGGCCAGGGAGACAGGTACATGAAGACCAAATCTGTAGAAGAAAAGTGATGTCTAAGTATTTTCAGCTTTCAAATGTGGCATTAATTTCTCATTTTTCTTCACTTGTGAGGTTCAGCACACCAATAACCTCCAGAAGTGCATCTGTATAGGGACACCTCAGAAATGTTTTTTATACCTGAGCTGCACTAAAGAGTAAACTTGAGTTAAAGGTGTTTAACTGCCTTCAGACCTAAATGTGTTTTTTTCTTCCCACAGGAGCTGGAAGTGGCTGTGACTTGGACATGGCCCTGAGCAGGTCAGCAGGCTCTGATTACCCTGGTTAGCCTCACGTGGGCCCCCACCCATCCACCAGCCACCCTTTGGCCCTGGAGCTGCAATTACAGCAGCAATTCAAGGCATAGGGGTTTAGACCTTGCTGAGGTGTCTGTGTGCTGTCCTGGGGTTTAAGTGATCCTGCTACTGCTGGCCATGGGTACCTGGCCCTTGCTCAGATGCAGCTTGGCTGTATCCCTTTTGGGGGCCGGGGAAGCGTTTGTTACTGCCCTGCTGCCATCCCCTCCCTGACAAGGGATTTGAGTTCTCTATCAGAATAAACTTGGGCTGCTGCTATGGAAATGGGATACCAATTTTGTATTAAGTCTTCAATCCCTTGCTGAAAAAGGGCCTGATCTGTACTAATTCCTGTGGTAATTGTAAAGGGAGAGAAACACTGGATGCAGAGTGAAAATTAATACGCTTGCTCCTTATACTAGTTCAATTAATATTCTTGCTTCTGTTTCAGAGACATGTACCTGGTTTATCTGATATGCATACATCACATAGAGCAAGTCCCCAGGGCTGTGACATTTGGAGATTTTCTGTGGCTCTGCAATTAAATCCTCACCCTGGCTTAAAGGACTTCAAAAAATAAGCCAAAACCCACCCAATGAAACTGTTTAGATGGAAGACTTGTGATAATCTTGTCATGCTTTATGCATGATAGTCTGATGATTCTTATGAAACAATTATTCTGGACAGCCTACAACTTCTACCAGAACTTGGTATACCTTCCACAAAGATCTTGTCTTGATTTAAAGAATTCACATGGAGAGGAACCTGATGCGTTTGATCTAATTTTTGTCTTAGTTGCAGTTTTATCTGGTAGATTGAAGAAGCATCTTATCCTACTTGATAAGTGTATTAGATTATTAAAATCTGAAAATTTTAAATTCTAAATTTTAATTTTCTTCTGCCTGTTTTGTGCTAGTAGCAACACTATAGTTGTGTTGGGTGGTACATAGTTACTTTTAGTCCCCTTTAGATCATGCCATGCCTGAGTTCATTCAGAGTCAATCTTCCAAAATAGCTCTTCTCATTCTAGTAGTATGTCCTGCCAGTTTGGGTAGAAGATCTCCTGTCTTCTGTATAACTGTATTGAATTCTGAGTACAAGGGGATGATAGTGGGAGATCCAGAAAAACTGTACGATTTCTCTGTCTCTGTAACATGCAATGTCACAGATCTGCCTTCTGTAACCTTATATTACAGTGGTTCCATTTTGTCCTGTAAGCTCCATAGCTAAGGTGCAAATAATCTATCAACTGTAAAAGTAGAGGTAATGTAATAGTTACATTAAGTCTTGCTCTTTTTTCTGTGCAACACAGCTTAGACCTTGAACACTCACTCAGCAACTCTTTCTGTTTTTCTTGCTGTTTCAGCAGCTCTTCTTCTAAATAGCATATTAGGTCTTAGATAAACAAAACCACTTCTATATCTATTTTTCCTATCCATACTTTCCTTTGGTATCTACCCATAATACTCTCCCCTCACCAACTTCAGCCAAAATGACCTGGGCTAGTACAAATGTGTTTAACATTGGATCACCCCAGCTGGATCAGGCTAGGAAGAAAACGTGTGGCTTTGGCATATCAGAAGGGATAGTGGGTTCTTGTGACTCAGGAAGCAAAGCTGCCAGTGGTTAAAGGCAGGTAGAAGCAGCTTCAGCTGCAAACAGGGCGAGCTGTGACTACAGTCTTGGTTCACTGAAGATAAGCCTCTCCAAATCATCATTCTGGCTTAGATTTGACTTATTCTAGCCAATGTGTGCTAGATCAGATGATCAAAATCATCAAACAGTATAGAGCTGGCACAAGCATAGCTTATTTGCATCAAACTTCTATTGCCAGATAGGGTCAGCAGCTGAGAACAGGCCAGGCACTAACAAAAAACTCCAGGCTTTGTAGTGCCACAGAAATACCATTTCCACCCTTCTCTAATTAAAGGGCAAAAGAGATGCCAAAGCCCTTTGTCACAGGGCACTTTAAACTTGAGCAACCTGTAGTCCACTTGTACTTCTACGTATTCCTTACCTGACTCTAGAAAAGCTCTCTGCTCAACCATGGAAACGAAGCTTTACATGTCTAGGATAATTCTGTAGGATTCATCTGTGTTACTTACTGGAGAATTTACAGCACACCACATAGGAGAAACTCTCAAGATATATGGTTTTTAGTATCCTAATAGAGGAATATTGATTTTTTTTTTCCCTGCTTGTATGTAGGGTCTGTACACATATAAGTGTGTAGGTCTGGGCTTGAATCTGCTTAAGCTGTCTTCAGAAATGTGAGAAGTTCAAACAAAATTGTGTGTTTATTAGGAGGTCTTGTTCTGGAATTTGTTCAGTATTTCTGAATAGTGAAAGATTCTAAAAATAACAGTGTGACTTGGGTTTCATCTGTAATTAAGTGTCTTACTTGGTGAAAATTGAATACTCCCTTGGGGAAAGAGGATTTTAAATCTCCCTTTGTTTGGATAACACTCATAGTAAGAAAGCAAGTTGTGGTGTCACAACCTATGTCCAAATGCAGGGTGATACTGTCCATCATGGGACTTTTTTGTGGCCTCCAAACTGCCTCATGGACTTCAAAGTTCTTTGTTTCCTGCTCCAAGTTTTCAGGTATAACCTTTCATCCCTTTCCTTCCTGTAGAAGCACAACTTTCTCTTTTGACTCTGATCTCTAAAGTATGCTTCTTTATTGAAGGCTCAGCTGAAAGAAGGCAGCTTTTTAATTTAATACCTTCAAACTCCACATCTTTAAAACTGTTTTGTTGCAATAAGCCTTCGAAAGTATAAATTCACTGCAGCATGAGGGCAGAGCCAATAGTGGGATAATCAATCAGGGAGAGCAGAACTACAATTCAGTGTGAGGGTCCAAACAAAGTCTGGCATCAAAAGGCAGAGAGTACTTAAGTTGTAGGGGAAGCCCTCAGAGTGTGGGGAAGATGAAGATTCTCAGTGCCTGTATTTCAAGAAGATAAATTCTGAAATATCACATATGACAGCCCATTAGCAGCTGCTGGCTGTTTGGGGGCCCCAGACAAGTGACTACCCCTTGAATTCAGAGCTCTGCGAGATAGGAAGGCTCAGCAGACTCCAGAGATATTGGTTTTTTGCCTTCTGCTTTGTAGCCCTTCCTTGCCAAGGAGGCATCTGGACTTAGAGACATCAATCTAGAAAGGGGGAAAAGGGATAGACTAGGGAGAAGCCATTAAAGATGCAATTTACATCAGATAAACATTGTTTTGACAATGTATGTAGTTAAACTACACTTGGAAAATAATCCTTGCCCTTGAAATAAATAGTTGACGTCACATAATTTAATCTAAGTAGTTACTAATCTTTACAAATATCACTGCCAAATAACAGTGTTTCTCTAAAAGTGCTACTGTAATTTCCTTTAATGGTTTTTCTTTAGCTGTGTCTAATAATATTTAAGTTTTCCTTCAACTCAAATTTTCCATTGTTGCTAACAGCAGTTCACCTCAGAGGAGGGAGCATTACTGTAAACAGTGCTCCAGGCAGCAGCTAACATTTAAAGCAGTCCAACTTCAAAGCAGGGCTCTGTGACCTCCTCTGTGAAACACCAGCAGCTGTCTGCAGCCTGTTTACTCCAGCACACTCACTGCTGCTTCTGCCTGAGCTACTGCTACAGTTCATCTGTGCTTAAAATAATCAGGACAGGCATTAGGGAATAACTGCTTTGGTATAAGCCTAGAGCTATTGCAAGCCTAGATTCACACCAAGAGCCATTTCAGAACGTCCAAGCGTAGTAAATTTCCACTCACAGACAAGCCCTTAGCAGGGGAAAGAAACTTCAGCAAATGCTTCTTGATGTGGATGATCTCTGCAGCATTCTTGTTGCTGGGAGTCACCTTACTCTGGAAGAGTCTGAGGGATGAACGCTGACAACCTACCACCGAGGACAGCAGAAGCTGAAATAGCTATGAGCTGCTAAATATTTATCGCTTGTGTACTCCTCTAACCTAGCTGCAGTAAGATGCAGAGCTCAGACTAATTTCCAAGTACACAGGCCTTTAGCATGTAGCTCAGATTTCAGAAGAATGAATGAAGTAATAAAAGGATGAACCAATAGACTCAATCAGGATCTCAGATGAGTGGGACCCAGGAAGATCTCATAAATTAGATACCCCAGAAACTGGTAATTAGAGGGAAGAAAGGTCTTAGCAGCACCAAAGCCCAGAGCCTGGGGATAGGTGGCAAGGAACTTACTTTTATCAGCACTTTTGTGCCTGTGATAACTTTATCTGTTAAAACCTGTGAAGGGAAGTGCTCAAAGTAGAATAAAAAGCCCCTGAAGAACACGAATAAGTCTGTGGGACCTGATGGGATGCATCCCAGAGTCCTGAGGGAATTGACTGATGTAGTTGCTAAACCACTGTCCACGGCATTGGAAAAGTCAGGGCAGTGAGGTGAAGTCCCAGGTGACTTAGGGAACATTGCATCCATCTTAAAAAAGGGTAGAAAGGAGGACCTTGGGAGCTACTGACCTGTCAGCCTCAGCTCTGTGCCTGGGAAGATCGTGGAACAGCTCCTCCTGGGAGCTGTGCTAAGGCAACAGTGCCATTCAGTAGTAAAAAAAAAAGTTGTTAGGTCTTTAAAAGTCAGCCTTATTGAAAGCTTTCATTGACTGATTAAAACTGTCCTGTGTGTACCTAATTCTTCTTGAGACTGTCTTTGGTGTTTGTCTTAAAAACTTCATCAAATGGAGAAAAATGTGTGGATTTCCTAGGGCAGCTAATCCCTGAAATGGGAAAAGAAACATGAGTGGCATGTAAATAGGTGACCTGAGCTTCAAGAACATGCAAGTAAATTAAAAACATCCCTGCAAGGAATTGAATTTTTTTTTTAGGATTCACCATAGCATAGCACCATAGAGTGACGGACAGTTCCATGCTTCAAAATGCCAACCCTTCTCAGCACCAGGAAGGAATACCTGTGCTTCCACAAAATCAAATTCCAAATGCTTTGTGTGAAAACCTTTACCTGAACCTTCAGGACTAGTATGTCAGTTAAAATTGGCACTCATTATTCCCATCACAATCCATAATCATCCCCCAGAGAACACTGCAGTTAGCATCCTTGTCAGTCTCCAGACATGCTTGCATTAGACCTGCCCATCTTCCCTGCCTTCTTGTAGCTAGCTAGTGGACAAGGAAGGAGGTCAGGAGGAAGTTTTCATCTCTGCTCCTTACTGAAGGTCTGGCACAGCCTAAGGCACTATACTCTGCTGAAGAATGCACTTTGAGACAAAAAACCCTCCCATGTTTCTGATCTCTTTCTAGGGTTCTGAAAAGAATTTAAATGAAGCCTCACCTTATATCTAAAATCTTCTGCAAGTTTTAAAGCAACTATGCTAAACTTGCAAAAACGATGATATGCCATATTTTTCCCCTGCTTCCTATACTGTATACGTAAGTTGTCCAAATTAATGTAAGGTTCTATAAAATGGTTCATCCAACTTTAAAAAATACCAAACAAAGTAACTATTTCACAGGAAATTCTGATATTCTTAGCAATAAGAGTGATCAAATAATTGTGCTGCTTCTTTGGCCATGTGGTCCAATCTCCCATGTTAGAGATGAAGTCTTTGAGCAACGTGACCATAAATAGCTCTGCTTTGAGCAAGAGGTTAAAGCTGATGACCTCTGGAAATCCACTCCAGCTGAAATTATATTTTATTATTCTATTCCCAAAAAGTTTAGATCAATGGCTGGCAGGTAGAGATAAGAGCAAAGAAAATGCAGCGATAGGGGAATCTCTAGACCAGGCAAGGATATGGAGAACAAGAGAATTTACAGGAGAAACTGGGAAAGGTAAAGAGCAGAAGGAGCCCACAGCTGTGATAAATACTACTGCATCTCCCAAGGAGCCTTGGGACAGCCACATGCTGAGGCATGGCTGAGCAGCTATGAGCTGTGGGCAGCAGAACTCCTGGGGGCCTTGGACTCCCACAGCTTCTGTCTTCTGTGCTGTCTGGCCAGAGCTTTTTCAGCACCACATTCCCTCCCAGTCTGTTGCAGCGGCCTCAGGGAGACAAAGAGTTACATTGTCCCACCCCAAACCCCTTGTGAAGGGCGGCCCAGGAGTTCTGATTGGGTTTGAGTCCCTGGGGGGTTCTCCCTTGCTGTGTTTCTAATGGTCCCTGACCCTGAACTCCACCCTCAAAGGTGTAAACCCTCGGTTCTGTCCCTCAAAAACCCCTGCTGTGCCTCTGTTCGGGGCTCTCTGTTCTGGACCTGAGTTTGTTCTCATGCTGAATAAATGGTTTCATGAACGGGAGCCCGTCTCGTTGGTGTTTCATGCTGGTCCCCAGAACCCTGCTGCTTCCCTGGACAAGATCCTGAGGTTGCAGGCTGCAACAAATGGTGGAGAATGCGGGCATGCAGCGAAGCACCAGGAGAACAGCAGGACCCGGCTCCATGGACACCTCGTAAGTCCCCGGCTGATGGCTTGAGAGCCGGCGAGACCCCCGCCTTGGAAAGGAGGACTCGAGAGTACCTGGCAGGGAGACTGGGTTGCGAGTGCCTCGGGCATGGGGAAGAAAGGGGCTTACAGAGGTGTGGGAGCCGAGACCAGACGCTGGGACAAGCACCTAACATCACCCAACGAGACGTATTATGGACGATTCTATTAACACTATGGACGATTATGGACGATATCAACATTATGGACGATTATATCAACATTATGGACGATTATGGACGGTATGGATCTTCCGGTGGACTGTTTTTTTCTTCTGTGGAGTTCCTTTTTTTGGTGTATACCTTCCTGTACCTTCCCCTTTCCTCTGTTCCTAAGGGCAGGACAAAGGGTGAAAAAAGCTAAGATGGCTCGGGGTTGCTGCCGTCTGCCCGCCGTTCCGTGTCCTCCTTCACCCCTGTCTTTCCATATTCCCCGTTCCCTGTCCGGGAAAGCCTGTCCCGGCCTCCCCCCCCATCCCAAGATGGCGCCGGCCACGCTGCCTGGGATCCCTGGTTTCCCGCCTTGCTCCTTCTTTTCCGGTCCCAAACCTTCCCTTCCTGAACCTCCCAGTAACTCCTGCTTGGCCCCATCCCTTTGTTTGGTGCTCCACCCCTGGGGGCTGTGCCTTCTCCATCGTGGGCAACACCTCCTCCGGGGAAATCGAAACTGTAACCGAGCTCCCAAAGCCAGTGTTACACCGAGATCATCTAAAGGGGTGACGCCCACATGGGAGCCGGAGCCGAAGCTGGAGATCGAAGAATTCTGCCCCTCGTAAGAGGAGATCTAAGAGCTGCACCCTTCCAAAGAGAGAATCCTAAAGTGGAAGAGACTGAACTAAAAAACCATTATGTTTGTATTAAGTACCATCACCATTTAATTTGCCCGGCGTAGTCCGAGATTTAAGTGTTTGTTTTCAATTTTGTTTTTTCTGTTTGCTTAATGTGTTTTGTTATTGAGCTATTGGTGTACCACAAAGCAAAGTGGGTGCTCTGTGGAAGAGGTGAGATTTTAAGGTGTATGTTTGGAAACATTTTAAGCTCCTAATTAAAATTTGAAAATAAAAAAAAAAAAAAAAAAAAAAAAAAAGGAGCAGATGTTGCAGCGGCCTCAGGGAGACAAAGAGTTACATTGTCCCACCCCAAACCCCTTGTGAAGGGCGGCCCAGGAGTTCTGATTGGGTTTGAGTCCCTGGGGGGTTCTCCCTTGCTGTGTTTCTAATGGTCCCTGACCCTGAACTCCACCCTCAAAGGTGTAAACCCTCGGTTCTGTCCCTCAAAAACCCCTGCTGTGCCTCTGTTCGGGGCTCTCTGTTCTGGACCTGAGTTTGTTCTCATGCTGAATAAATGGTTTCATGAACGGGAGCCCGTCTCGTTGGTGTTTCATGCTGGTCCCCAGAACCCTGCTGCTTCCCTGGACAAGATCCTGAGGTTGCAGGCTGCAACACCAGTCTTTTCCAGTCTTCCCTCTGTGACTCTGTCCCCTGGTGGGACAGTGGGTGTCTCAGTGGGTCTCCAGCAGCACACTCGTGCCTGCACTGCACCAGGCCACCTTCTCAGTTTTTCCTATTTATGGGCATGTTGATTGTAAGATGCAAAATTGCAGTATTTACAATACATTTGTATATCCTTGCATGAGTTTGATTATATTTTGTTCAAGGCAGAAGTGTATTTATCCCCTAGTTGTGTAGTAATCATTTCTCCCCAAGAAATCCCCATCAAGTGCATATTTCTGTCAAAGATATTACAGCCATGCCAACACCAGATTTCTCTTAAATAAGTTTCAGACTAGTTAAATATTAGCTGTCACTTTGGCATGCTAAGTAGTTTCACTCAGAAATAATTTCTGTTCCATCACTCCAGTTGTTTCCCAGCCTGTTCACTCTTTCCTATGTGCCCCCATTGCTTCCTTCTGAGAAATCCTAGGAGTGCTGGTGCAAGGAAAATATGGAAAATATGACTACTCAGTATCAATTTAGCTCTGTAGTTCAGCCACACCCTGCTGTCTCAGATTTGACAGATAACAGCTTCAAAAGCACAAATTAGGTCCTCATCAGATTTCCAGCTTTGACCATTATCACACCTAGAAAGCACATGGATTCAAAGCTGTTCCCATTTCAATGAATATGTGTTCATTCTGTAGCCTTTAGCCCATCAACTTTGAGAAAATTCAGATGGGGATCAGGCAAACAGTCCAGCAATGGGATTTTTAAGTCTGTATTTGGTGGGAAGCCATTTGCCCCTTCAAAACTGTTCGACTGTCCCCCAGGTGCACAGTTTTCTGTAATAATGTTTACAATTCCTGTAGCATGCCAGATGGCCTGTATCAGGCTCATCTGTGTTTCTTGGCTTGGAAATATGCACTGTAAATAACTTACGGGATTTTTCTTTCTTATTCCTGAAGCAGGTTTATACTTTGGCTGTAAATTCAGTTTCTGGGCTAACTCATCAGCCAAAATACAATTTTTGCATACAGTCTCTGCACCAAGCAATTTAAATTCTTAACAGCCATTTAAAAACAACCCCCAACCAGTCTACCAGTATAGCAATTTCCCTTCCATCAATAGTTTTCAAAGTACCTGTGGCAAAACACAGACATTCATTCATGCAGAGAGGCAACTCTAATTTGAGCATAAGGAGGCACTTTTAAAAACTCTGAAAACATCAGTTAGAAAGTTATTCCCCGAATAATAGCCCAGTTCTGCTTTATTTCTTGACTCTGAGTGCAGTGCGTTTTAGGGCTGCATCCAGATAACCTATGCTGAATAGCAGTCAGGGTAATACAGATATAGCTGTGAACAGCCACATATACACCAGTCTGCAAAATTTGACTGCCCAGGTTTTTAAAAAGCCTGTCTCAGATCGAGCTGTGTTTAATCACTCTTTCCCATACTGACAGGTGGTTTCAGAGGAATATCTTCAGATCTTTCACTACTGCTGGGCACACTTGCCAGCTTTTTTCTTTCTCTCAGAACCGAGAGACTCTTTGTTCAGAGGCAGTGGAGGCTATTTTGGTTTCCTCTTATGGCTCTTTTTGATGCATCTGGAATTTCTTATTACTCCTGGTACCCAGGTCTTCTCACTTTCACAATATAATAACTACTGCAGAATAACCACCCAATAATCTAAGTAAGCTCCCTGTCTGCCTTATCCATTCTTGTGGGCTGAAAAGGGGGCAGCTTTTCATCTCAGGCAGCTGTTGTTACATTTCTTTATCACAGCAGAGCTTTACTTTGTAGGAGGTCCTGGATTTTGTGGCTGTGGAAAGATGACTGGAAGTAAAATCAGAGAAAGTCTAGCAGCTATATTCATATCCTTCCATAAGTTACAATGGTATAGAAATTGTAGGATAAAATACAATTGATACTCTCCGTATGGAATGTGGTTGGCATGCTTGGAACCTATTCCATAATGATTCCCCAGAGACAGAATCTGCAACCACAGCACCTGCTGAGGGGAGTGGAACGGAGGGTGGAGCATAGTGGTGATACCATGGCCAGGCTCCATAGAGAGCCTTGCAGGGAGGGGAGCTGGATGGTGCGTTTAAACTCATGAACTGCATAGCACCTGTCAGCCGGGCGAGAGAAGACAAGATGTCTTGCTGCTGAGCCAACAGCTGTGAAGAAATCGCTCTCCTCAGACGAACTTGGTTCATTAGACCCTAACTGCAATATTAACACGCATCTCCAGCCCAAAGTTACCCCTCACTGAGCATGTGCTCGATATTTTGTTGACTCTCTAGGAGAGAAGCAACAGAATTTTACATCAATCAGTAACAAATGTATGTGTGACTAGAGTCACTCAAGCTCCACCTAAACATAAAGAAATAGGATAATACCAAGTGGAGAATGGGAAAATTTCAGGGTAGACTCTATTGTAACTGCTGGGATTGGCTGACAGACTGAACCTGTCTCCTCACCCATAGGGGTGCTTATCAGATAAAATCCATCATCTGTGTGTGCTGAACACTCTCAGTGGGGATCAGAGCTTGCCTGTATTACTTTGAATATGTTTGTGCAGTCAGATACTAACACTGACTATCCTCAAATCTTTACCTGTCACAATTTTCTATTAATACAGAGAGTTATTCCATAAACTTTTAGTGTGAGTCCCTCATGGGTGCTGGCAGTTGGATTAGCCTACACCAAACCTGAATGTCTACAAGGAGTCCTGTCATTAGTTTTGGCTGTAATACTATTTTTGCTGTGCATAGTTATCTGGAAACCTAAATTTTGAAGATAGTAAATCAGTAAAATGGATTTATTGTATTATTATATTCATAATATGACAATGCAATTCCTCTTGGCTCATTGTCAAGATCCAGAATGGCCATGGTCCCAAGCTGATGTTAAATACACTGCAAGAGTTGGTACTCCACACAAAAGTAGGGCAAATCTGAACCTTGCTGTTGTACATGGAGATTAATTATAACTCACAAGTGAGTGGGATGGAAAAGGAACTCATGACAGCCATGGTATTTCTGAAATATCAGTACTCCAAGCAATGCCTGGGGAAGAAATGAAAATTGGGTGCAGAGCAATCAATGGATCTACTCATGAAAAACCCACAGAAATTAAAATATACCACACTGATTTTACTAAACCAAGTAACAATAAGAAATACTGTTACAATTTTACTTTTACACAGCGTGTGCTTGCATTTTGCTTATGGAGAAAACAGGCTGTAGAATTGTCATTTGATTTCCTAATTGTAGAACACAAACTGTGAAATTTATCTACAATGGGGTGGCCATTGATAGACGAATATGTGCTTGTAGACATATCTATGCCTGGTCTAATTTATTTGCAATGGCACTGCAACATAATATCCTCTTTTATAAGCTAGAGTGGATCGTCAGGGGTAAGAGTGAAAATCAACACATCCCATCTCTAAAGGGACTGACAGGTGCCATCACCTCGATAGGATACCTAATTCAAAGTAGCAGTAAATGCCTGACAACAGTTGCAAGCTATGCTGAGGAAATAACTGTTGTAAACTGTGACAAAGGGAGAAAAAATATACATACCTGCTCATTTAAGCATGAGTGCTGGCATACCTTGAAAATATCCCATCCAATGCCTGTGGTGTGTCTTTGGACAGACCCCAGCTCTTCAATGAGCTTGGGCCTTCAATTTGAAATTCTTGTTGAAGAGCCATATTTAACAACTCAGCCTCCTGTCAAATTGTCTCCTCACATCTATAACATTTGTCCCTACTTAATCAAAAACACAAGTTAACAGCAGCTGTTATTCAACCCAACATGGTCCCTCAAGTAAGTTGAACTGTTAATGCAGAATAATGTTTCACAGTCCAACCAACTTGCTCCTGAAAGCCTCCAATGCAGGACAGACAGCATGGTTGCATAAACAAGCCCTCCCTTCTTCCAGGCAAACCAGAATGGATGTGACTGGCATTCTGGGAACAGGACTGGGAGCTCTAAATGACATAAACTCTGAGGTATTAATGAGCAAACTTGTCACAATAACTAGTGGCCTAAAAAAAAATTGAAACGCCATCTACAAGCTTCCCTTTCAATTTGGGGAATTAATCAATGGTTTCTAATGGCCATATTTACTCAGTGTCAGGGAATAATGAAAAATATCCTCAATTTATCACAGATAAATGTTACTTTAGCTCTTGGTTGTATCCAAGCTCAATTGTGGATGCAGTTAGTGACAACTCCAGTCACAAGGGAAGGTGAAGAAGGTATCTTGCCTGTTTAAATTCAAAAGGTAATTTGGGACAATATTATTCAATTTGAAAAGGAATCCCAATCCTGGTGGTATCTAGATTATTCAACCTATGATCCCATCAGCAACACAGCCACAGTTTTTGTTTTACCAACCCACAATACTTCAGTATATAAAATATAGCCAACCATTGCATTAGGATTAATCACAATGGAATTGTCCTCTGGAGCATGGAGTATGGGCCCAAAAAGATGGAACCAAATGGCAGACTACTGATGTCAATTCTTGCATTGTATGAGTGCAAAAAGGATTCAGTTGTGAAAGTAACACCATCAAAGCTCAAGACATTTGCCTTGATACTGAGAAAAATTATTTTTTATTTTTAACTTCATCCTAATAAAAACCTGGAAACCATACTTGTGCATATTGGTAAAGGATGTACGTGCAGGAGAAACACTTGTGGTTTTGTGTTTGTAGATATTACTGTAGATACAAGCAATCACTCTAGTATTTGTGCTTACAGATTTGCCTATTACAAGATGTGATTTTCATTGGGCTGTAAAATTTGATAGTATCTTCAAAATAATTATACTGTGATTCAAGGTTTATAGCCTACTTCCCTTGGTATGAACCTTACACTGCTACAGAAACTGTCATAACACAAGGACCTGAGATGTTTGCTAAAACAAGCCCCAAAAAATGGAGAAAAAACCTGTTTTATTACTGTCCATCACAACACGGAAGAAATATATTGTGTGCTGGAGCAGGTGAAGAAAGATGGAGAACACTAATGGTGGGACACTCTGTCTGGATGGTAACCAACAGCTACTGGAATTCTCAACCAAGAGCTTCACCCTGTTGTCATTTTGTTGATACTAACCCTTTTGCTTTTTGTTCTAATAATTTTAGTGTATGTTAAAGTTCGGATGATTATGAAACAATTATCCTATCAGCTACCCTCACTGATACTAGACTATCCAAGTGTCCGTGTGGAGAAAGTTTCCACTCCTTAGCATAACCAGGAGTTCATCTGGTTCTATACTTGCAGACTGACAGTGTGGACAGGACATAGGTTTGCCTGGAATGAGCTGTTGCAGATGTATCTTGGTGAGGTCTTCCATGGGTTGTGCTACTAATCCCAGGTAGATCTCCAATGCTATTGTCTCTTCTTGACTATTTTATTTTATTTTATTTTATTTTATTTTATTTTATTTTATTTTATTTTATTTTATTATTTTATTTTATTTTATTTTATTTTATTTTATTTTATTTTATTTTATTTTATTTTATTTTATTTTATTTTATTTTATTTTATTTTATTTTATTTTATTTTATTTTATTTTATTTTATTTTATTTCTGTCTGTCTTTTCATCACTGCAGGTGGCTACAGTACAGTACTTGTTCTCTCTCACTGACTCCAGAATGGAAATATTCCAGAAACAGAGTTCAGAATTCAATCCCCAGAACACCTAAGCACCTAAGCTTCAGTTTTCTTTATTAATATCCCCTTTTCTCATTAGTTCAGAGCAGAATGGCACATTGGTTTTGACAGTTCTTCCCTTCCCCTTTGTCCTGTGGTTTACACAGTGGAATAAAGAAAAAACCAGAAGTGACAATGCTAAAGGGAGCCTGAGCAACAAAGTACCACCATGGGAGGGGAATAAGAGGGATTTTGCTGTAGGGGAAACAGACTTATGGCAGGAAAGAGTCCATGTGCTTCAGTGATGATGGCTGGAGTTATTTTCAGCAGAGTTGTTTCTCATGTTACTTCTCCTTAGCTATATAGCCATCAGGGAGTAGCAGCCTGTCAGAGTCAGTGCTCTCCTGGGTTGTTATGAAAACAGAAAATGCCATCATTTGTTTTTCACTTTGGGTGAAAAAAGTGCCCAGTAAATAGTGTCTCAACCTAAGGCAAATTTTATATTATGTTGAGAGGTAACCATCACTCTCTTGTTTTCTTTCATCAATTCACAGTATATTAAACAGGAAAACCAGTAGCAACTTACATAGCACCTTTCATTTGATGAATCCCAAGGCTTTACAGGGGTAGTTTCCCCTCCTATTGAAGCTTAGTCTTACAAAACACCCAGCAATGTTATAAACAGTATAGGGTAGGAGATGGAACACAGAAGTGCTGAGTCTAAACTAGGCTAGCAATTGCTTATTTGTTTATTGAACAAATCTTAGCAGTGGGCATAATTTACAGCCTCATACAAAATCTTTTAAATAACCCACAAAATCCATCCCATCCAATTTTGAAATTGTCCTACAGAAATCCACACAACAATCTAAGGTTCAGACTTCACAGTCCATGTTTTACTTAAACATCTATTAAATTATTTCCTGTTCATTGCCTTTGATTTAAGCTGGGAAATGGCACAGACCCTGGTAATGATGTTGAAAGAGACAACCATCCACCAAGAATGAGCCATGACATCATGCTTACTGTGCAAAGACTTTGTGCTTGAAATGAAAAGACACCAGGTAACATAAAGCAATGCATTTGTGAAAACAATAGCTTATTGCTAGTGGTAGCAGAGGTAGATGAAAAACCAAAGCTTACAGCCAAAATCTTGAATAGATATAAAATAATAAATGCAATTATCTCCTAATCCTTGCCTTAAAGTTAGAGGAACTCCTGTGAAACAAACTGTAGGCTTGCCTGAATAGGTTTACTTGTATGATGTTGATTGCTCATTATATTTCTGGATTGTTTGTAGCTTAAAATTTAGTGTTAGGAACTGCAGAAATGATGTAGAGGTAAATGTAGGGAATAAAAACTACAGATGAATTTTTATTAAATTTCAAATGATGAGAGATCTACTGTCATAATTACATATAAATTATTTATTTCATTGAATTATTTCTAGTAAGACAGAAGGAGAAAAATGAGAGGCACATCAGAGGAAAGAAGAGCCTATGTAATCATAAAAGCTGAAGATGTCAGCTTAGGTCAACAGAGCTGGAAAAAAGAAGGGAAACTATTTCATATTCTAAATAAGTAGGGATATTTTGTCAGGGATGCAGAGTTGAAGCCTAATTTCTTCTGTTTTGTACTTCTCTGCAGGGCCTTCATTATCTGTAGCTGAATGAAAACTAATATTGTTGTAGTCCCTTCCAACTGAAACAGCCTTTTCTTCTCTAATAGCAACAGACAGCCATGAAAGCTGCCAATGGCAATTTAGGCGGGTGAAGTGGTTGTTGCCAAGATGTGCTTCACAGGCTGCTGGGACTTGGAAAGCTTGGATATATGGATAACTACCAGTACCTTCAGGTCATTTGAACTGTTTTTCACATCATGCCTTATAGGTAATTCATACAGGAGTTCTTGGTTCTCCAGAACCGCTGCAGAAATTTGTGTTATTTTTACTTGCTGGCATCTTTCTCTTTGTTGGCTGCCAGGATGGGCACATGGACAAGGATGTTGGGTCTCTGCCTGACAGACTCCTGTGGCTGAGACTATGTCATTCAGCTGAAGTCTCTGCCAGTCACTGGGAAGTAGGAATGTTGGGAGTTAGACTTTTTCTCAGGCTTAAATGTTCAGCAGAACTTTCAGGCTTGGACTGGGAAGATGCAGGTGTGGAGCCGAGCTAGTAGTATTTTATGTAGATCGAGGGCTTTCGGGCAGCTGCTTGTCAGATTTGTAGGGAAAATACAGTTCTTTACATGTCCTTCTTTCCAAACAACCCAACAGACACAAGAGTAGATACCTGTTTTGGACCTTGCTAAAAGGGATATCCCAGCATGTACTGTTGGTCTTCCTTTGCTTGTGCTGGCAGTAGATAAGGATATGGCTCTACACAAACCTCTCACATTACTCAAAACCCCAATTAGTTAGATGCTTTGAGTGAATTTCTTTCATGTTAATGTTTCATTAACATTAAAAAAAAAAATAATGCCAATGCTTTAATGTTAACAATTAATCTTGGGGGATGTGAGGGGGAGTTGTTTACATTGAAATTCAAACCCTTAGGATCCATGCAGAGCACAGAAAGTTCTAGGTGGCTGAATTATAGCACTTCAAACCCTTCCTGTATGCTATGAATAGAGAGATATCTTGGTCTGTTTGATCATCCTGCCTCATGCTGCAGTTGTTAGGGCTAGCTATCTTCCACTGAAAGGATTTCTTTTAGCAACATCTTGCTACAGCTGAATTTATTATTGAAGTATTACTTCAATACAGTTATTACTGTGCCATGCTCCTCCAAGCCAACAAAGTCGAATGCTGTTGCTAGCTTGAAGAATATAAATTGGTTTTAAAATAACACCTGCAGTACTTGAGATAAGGGTAAGAGCTGATTATGCTTGGAACCAAGAGGGATTCCACAAGGCTCTGGAACATCTTTCTGCTACTTGGCAAATATTAAAATTTTCCTCTTCCAACCAAAAAAAATCATCAGTAACCTCCTGATGAGTAGCAACACACCATTTTAGGAGCCTGATAGTCAACAGTACCTTCACTATGGGAATCTGACTCAGCTTCTACCACATCCAGTGCTGTGGCACTGAAATTTGAAGTACTGCTGCCATCTGCAGGGGTACGACTTGATGTCATTTCCATGCTTTATTGCTGAGCTTGTCAGGAACAGAATATCCTCCAGAAACTTGCCCATCAGACAGGTCAGACTCCATAATGGTTGCTTTTTGCTGTGTACTGTCCTTTCATAGGTTCCAAAAGCCAAACACCTCCAAACCAAAGTTTCAAAACATATTTCACAGGGATTCTTTTGGTCTGTACTCATAATGAAATTGCTGTGTTATTCTATTTCCCCCTTTATAAGGTGCATCTCTCCTGTAAATTTATTTCTAGTACTACAAAATAGATTGCTACTAGATCAATATGAAACCTTGTAAATCTGATCAAACCTTGAATTTATCCCAAGTCCTTTTTCACAATGGAAGGCATGATTGCTTACTAACATGTAAACGTACTGCTCTGCAGCTAATTCTAGTCTTGCATGTGCTCATGGGCTTGTACCATGTATACATGTATTTTAAAGAAAGCGTATTGAATCATGAAGAAGAATATGGGTTGAAGGAGGAAGAGAAATTGACTGGAGTAGACTGTGTAAGACAGTATTTGTAAGATACTTGGTGGCTAGGTGAGCTAATCTAAGTCCAGCTTTTTAGAAAGGTTGATAGAAGTAGTACGTACAGCAAGATGCAACTCATTCTACCTATAACAAAAGCAATGGGAAATTCTGGCATGAGAATTGCAACTGTTATCGTTAAGGCAGAGGGATCTTGATAATTGGAGGCAAGGAGGAGTTATTGAGTATCTGATGTTGAAATTGCATGTAAATCAGTTACGGAGTTAGGTGTGAACCTGTAGGACACTAGAAAGTGATGAATAACTGGGCATATTTAAAAGGCACAAAGATCACTGGGCCTGGGGCAGACTCAGCAGCACAATTCACGACTATAGGATGTAGCAGAGAGTTCAAGATGCTAGGCATGAAGTCCCTCATGCCCTGGGATTGCAGAACTTGGCAAAACTTCCTTGTCAGAGTTTTTCTAGGCATTCATAACAGAAATGAAAAGTAATGAGATCAAACACTTGGATGAGTATGAGTTTCAAATACGACCCCATTATATCTGAGTTGTGAAGATGTAATAAATGATGGAGAGCCCCCACTTGTGTGGCAATTAAGAACACTTCTAGCTTTGTATCTGTTTTTATACTGTGGGAGTGATGGTTGAAGAGATCCCATTTTTCCTATCTTTAAAAACAAGCACAGGAGACAAATGAACTACTGACTCCATGTAGACTTCTTGGCATCTAACAAATTGTTTTGCTTCTTATTTGAGGAGTTCAATTTCAGGTCATTTTTTGTCTCCTCCTGATATTTTCTGAAAGGATTCCCATCTATTGTACATTCAGTACAAGCACACTTTCACATCAGAGATAAAACTGTTCAGGATAGGAGGAAAAAGATTTCTCTTTCCTTGAACTGAAGGCAGAATTAGAAAGCAATTCTAGCCTCCAAATTTTTCTTTTGTAACTTTTTCTTCTTGAAATGGCATTATTTAATATTTATTAGTTTTATAATTTTATAAACAACAGGAGCTTGTGACTGTGACAAACTTGAGCTATAAGAATATTTGAAGTTTAAAAGGCTTTAGAAGCTCATGTTAAGGAGTAATTTTCAGCTCTAAATCTGTGTGATGCAATCACTAGGCACTGCAATCTTGGACTGCTGAATGAACTTCATAACAAACCTCATAATCCTTCCCTGTTTACTGGAAATTGTTTAACTTATTCGGTGATAACTTGGATGAAGGGGAGATGCCTCCTCAGCAAGTTCACTGGGGACACAAAGCTGGGAGGAGTGACTGACACCCCAGAGGGCTGTGCAGCCCCGCAGAAGAACCTCAGCAGGCTGGAGAGATGGGCAGAGAAGAACTGTCTGAAATCAACAGCAGCAAGTGCAGGGTCCTGCCCCTGGCAGGAATAACCCCAGGCACCAGCACAGGCTGGGGCTGAGCTGCTGGGAAGCAGCTCTGTGGAGAAGGAGCTGGGAGTGCTGGTGGACACCAAACTGTCCCTGAGCCAGCAGTGCCCTGGTGGCCAAGAAGGCCAATGGGATCCTGGGCTGCCTTAGGAAGAGCATTGGCAGCAGGTCAAGGGAGGGGATCCTGCCCCTCTGCTCAGCCCTGTGAGGCTCACTTGGAGTGCTGTGTCCAGTTCTGGGCTCCTCAGTAACATAGAGACAGGGAGTTACTGGAACTGATCCAGTGGAGGACTCTGAAGATGATGAGGGGACTGGAGCATCTCTTAGGAGGAAAGGCTGAGGGAGCTGGGCCTGTTCAGCCTCAAGAAGAGATGGCTGCGAGGGGACCTCATCAAGGTCTGTCAGTATCTGAAGGGAGGGTATCAGAGGATGGATCCAGGCTCTTCTTGGTGGTGCCAAGCAATAGGACAAGAGGCAATGGGCAGAAATTGATGCACAGGCAGTTCCACCAGAACATGAGGAAGAACTTCTTTCATGTATGGGTGATTAAGCACTGAAACAGATTGTCCAGGGAGAATGTGGAGTCTCCTCACTGGAGATATTCAAGAACCACCTGGATACAATCCTGTGCAATATGTTTTAGGATGACCGGTGAGCCAGATGACCCACTTCCAACTGACCATTCTGTGATTCTGTGAAATATGGTCAATAGAGTCCTGAAATGGTTGAAATAAGAACAGCAATGTTACTGAGCCTTCATCATAAAATGTTACCTGAGTCCAAAGCAAGGCTGGACCAATTTGTGTTTAATAAAGGTAAGTAAAACATCATTGAAAAAAGGTATGTGTTTGCCATTGTGTGTGTTTAGATGCCTAGTTGGTGAATTTGCAACCAAAGAGGGATGTGTTGCCATTGCACTCAGAAGTGTTTGAAAAGAGATTGGATGTACAGGGTATTTATCTTGATCCTCCAGTCATCTTGTGCCCTCACTGAAGTGCTGCATGAAGACAGATGGGCTTAATTCCTGAATGGGAATAAAAGCCACTACTGAAGTGCAGCTGAAATACAGCTTCAATTCGTCAGCTGGAGTGCTGTTGTGAGTAACTATACAAATTCAGTGCTAGCTTGGGACAAGTGACCATGAGCCATTCTCAATCAAATGAAATTTATGGCAAATGGAAAAACAAATCACAAACTGCCTTCTCTCTTATGTAAAATTAAAGGCAATTATTACTCTGGAAGCCACATTAGTTTTGCCTTTCACCCAGAAGATGAGTTGTCTCCCACTTCCAGGAGATAGTGCTCTCTAGACTAACACTATACATTGATTTTTGTTATTAAATAAGAAGATAAATAATTCTTATCTGAGCAACCAAAGCAATACTCTGGGGTTTCTTTAAAACCCAAGTACTTATCTATGCTAATGCTGCTACAGAGGGAGAGAAAATTCTTTCTCGCTCTTACAGGAAAAATGTGCTCTTTTTTCTTATCTCTGTTTCATATATGCAGAAAAATCTAACTAAAGCTCAAGACATCTGTATCAACCAGCTAAAAAAACAAAACAAGGGCTTTAGAAGCTTCAGAACAGAAAGAGCAGTTTAAGTTGGAAACTAGTTCCCCTTGTTTTCTCTCTAGCAACTAATTTAGCTTATAGAATTTCATATCATCACTGGGCACATCTTTACATTGAGAATACAAGGCAAAGATGTAAGAAACAGGATAGAGAAGTTAGAGAAAAAAGAGATACCAGGAAGAAAAATAGAGTTTTTAGTTGTATGTAGATATTATTTCAAGTAGCTGCATTCACTCTCTAGGTGGTAGTATAATCTCCAAAGACCTTGTTACCCTTTTCAGAGCAACCATGCAATTTGGTTTTGTTTTCCAACCTACAGTTCTTCACAAGATTTCTTGCTCTTAGCTAAATTAATACCTTCTGCTGCACAAAGCAAGAACAAGGACTTTTTACACAACGTTGGGACTTTGGGACTGAGCATTTGAAATTTCTAAAAATAACTGAGAGTACATAAAAACAGTAACAGGAGGAGAACGCTTGGGATTTCTATGAATGTTGGAAAGTTATTAGAATTAGAGATGTTAATAAGGATTTATTAATTGAAGTCTTAGTCTTTGATATGAGTAGTTGCATAGCATTCATGGCCTTTCCAGGTTGTTTCTCTGGAGCAGTACATCTCAAGAAGAACACTAAAAAAGCTCCACTTTCCTGAGGCTAACTAAGAAACCTCAGTAAGGCATATTGCTCATAAATTCAGCAAGGCTTTTCTGTGTAGTAGTAGCATAGTACTTCAGGAAATAAAACAAAAACAAAAAACCAATCACCCAACCAACCAAAGAAAAACCAAAAAAAAGAAACCGCTTGCAGAATATTCGTCATTGTGCTGAAGTCCATTTCAGTGCTCTCATTCCTCCAGGATGAGAGATGATTACCATGCCTGCAGGACTGTTAGAATTGCCAATGGACTCCACAGACATCAGTGTGCTTCTGCAAAGTCACACAGGTGAAGAGGTGGTGAAGCCTGGAATTCCTGGGGTTCAGAGAGCTCAGGGAAGCCACCCAGAGGGCAGATGATGTCCTGGTGAGTCTGCTGGTGTCTTGAATGCTTTCCAGCTTCCCACAGGTGGGAAATTCAGAGATGCTCTGTGTTTCCAACAGGTCACAACAGGAACTTGTGAAGCAGGAGAGAACTGCTCCCTGTGATCACTTCTGAGATGGTAGCACAACAGCCCCTGCACTTTGTGCCTGCCACTGCAGGCACTGATGTATCAGAGCAAGAGATGTGTTTGAGCTAGATCCACCTGGATGTGTACACACATGTGAAAATGTGTGTAAAAGATAATTGGTTTCTGTAACACTCTTTCTCCTGACAGGATTCACAGATTGGACCTACCATGGGCATGGCTCAAGCCCTCATATTCAAAGCAGGCACCGTTCCTGCCAATCTGCTGCTTAAATTGATGCTGCTACTGTGGGCTGTCACTGGCTTCCCCCGGGCTTGGCAAGCACTGCCACTTGGAAAGCAGCAGGCAAATGTCACCACTATCTCATGACAGGATTCCTTTAATCCTTGGCATCCCCTCACATGGTTGCTTGCTACTTAATGAGTTGCTCCTAAGCACACAGTTAAATGGAGTTGTAAGAAGCTGAAAGCTCTGATTGCTTCAGCCATTGCTTTGGCAGGATTTTTTCAGCAGTTTGCTGCCTTTGATGGTGTCTGGAACACATGCTCTTCTTCAGATACGACTGAGGCCAGCAACTGCAAACGACGTAAATGCAGATCCTTAATGCATGCTTCAGCCACTCACTTCAGCTTTTTCCAAGAGCTGGACCATGGGCAATTGGATTAAATCCCTTATAAAGTTCACTTCATCTATACATAAAACATGTAAATATGCATCTTCAAAATAAATGGTATAAAATTAATTTATGCCTAGTTTTTCCTCCACAGGCACTTTTGCTCTGGAGATGATGCAGTATATAGCAAAGTAAGCACTGTCTGGGGGCCAGTGTGGCTGCCTTGTTAGGGAAAGCAAAGTGCAATGGAAGTAAGCTGAAGAAATAAGAGCCCCATGGTTAGGCGGATACATATTGTGCAGGAGAACTGGATTTAATCTGTGCCATGCAGTCGCTAAGTGATATTCATCAAACCCCAGAGCATGGACCACAGCTGTGTGGTGCTTATGTGGTGCTGGTGGGAGCTAACCCACCCTGGGGACCTGGGCCGGCTCTGCTTGCAAACAGCTGTGGCACCTCTGAATCTCCAGTTTAAACAGCAGTTCAGGTAGACTGTCCATAGACAGCTGACAACTGGATTTCTAGTCCAAGGACAACGAACAGTGTGAATCCATTGTCAGTATTCCCATATCTGTGTCCATTGTCTCAGACCTCTCCTACCTCACAATTTCAGCTGCAAACCCCTGCCACCTTTAACTGCTCTTTTCTACTTCCTCATGCAAAATAACAATTTAAGAGCTGTTTGTTCAACTGTCATCCACTTCCCACACCTTTTCCAACTCAGGCTTAGGAATCAAGAACTGCTCTGCAGAATTTGTCCAAGGCTTTTGTTGTGTTCTTTAAAATCTCAAAGCCAAATAAAACATCATCCCTTTTACAAGTCAGCAGGCAGAAAACCTCAAAATATTAAGAATTTTGTTTAAGTAATAATAATGCTATTAAAGCATTTACCAGAATTAAGAAAAGTTATATAATTCAGGTCAGAGAATTCAAATATTTGGAGACCTCGGTTCTATTTTTTCAAGCCTATAGACTATTTAGTAATAATTTTCTTCTAAAAATAAAGAAGTAATTTTTTGCCATCTATGTTGTTAGTACCAGCTGTTCAAGAGAAAAGAAATCTCTTTTCAATCTTCAGAGCTTTAAAGAATAATCTATTTCAGACAGAAATGGTTTGCTGCTTCATGTTGGGCAGGCTTCCCAAATTTTCAGTTAAAATAATATCACACATTTGCTCATAAAGAACATAGGAAGAGTGTTATTTACAATATTGTTTGTGAATGACACTGTGCAGCTGAAAGGTGGTGTAGCTTTGAATTAATTTACCACTTTGCAGCCAACTAAAGCTCTTGTGCTTCCAGTAAACCCAAATGTTGATGCAAGTCCTAGGTCTATTTTAATGAGGTTGCAAAGGTTCTCAGTACATGGCTGCTAACACTCAAATACTTGCTAATGACACGACTCATAAGCAGGACAATTCTATCTGTCTGCAACCACTGCCACAGGAAGAGCAAAATAATTAGCTTTCTGTTAAACTGTGTGTATCTGTCCAGGAGGATCCAGGGCCATGTACCTCATGCATGCTGGCTGCCTCTACCATGGGGTAGAGGTACATGGGGACTCTGTCCACTGCTTTTGGTGCTTTTGCCCGTTACTGTGTATGTCCTCAGTGAACCCTCTCTGCCCAGACCAAGGAAAAGAGGTGAGAGAGGAGGTTTTGTGATTCTCTGTCCTTTGTGGGCTATTATTTGCCACTCTGATTGAGGAGGCAGAAGACAAGCTGTGCCCATGTGTTACGCTGCTCATTCACAGTGGGTCCTGTGAGCTAGGGGAAGCAGATGGGCATCCTGGTGTCATGGATAAAATCTCTCAAGAAATCCACCCCGGTTAAAATACTGTGTTTAGTTATGTACAGTTAATGGTCTTATCCCATTTGTAAACCTTTTTTGTTGTACCCCTTGTTTACTCCGATGGTTATTAGCAATGTTAATTACTAACCAGTTTTTGAAGTGTTCTAAGAGTTCTTATGAGACATTCCTGTAACCCTTTCCCTTACTTCCCTGCTACTATGTAACAAAGCTGCTCCCATGGGGGCTGGGCCACCTAACAAAGCAACTCCCATGAAGCTGTGCAACTGAGTAATATGCAAACTAAGGCATGCAAGACACAAAACCAACGAGCTAACAGAGGAATAAAAAGACAAAGAAACATATTCTAGCAAGCTATGATGGAAGATCATCTCCCTGCATCACCTAAACCTGCTTAGAAACCATTTTCTTGCATCACCATGACCTACAGAGGACTGGAAAGGACTGACCCCCCCTAGACAACAAGCCAGAACAACAGGCTGCCTGACTATTTTCATAAGGACAGAAGACCCAGCTTTGCAGTGTGTGCTACGAAGCTGAATTATGCCTCCTCCTTGGAGCTGCCAGTGTGGGAACAGCCATGGTGCAAGCAAATCTGTGGGCCTCCCCACCCCAGGAGGTGAATCCTAATAAAGGTGTACAAGCAGGAGTCTTGTCTCCTGGCCAATTTCTTTTACTGGCAAAGTAATAGCTGAGAACATGTGACTGCTGCCAGCCATGATTGCCTGCTCTCTAGCTGCTTTCCCAGGAGCAGCAAAGAGGAAAAAGGGGATCAAGGGCCAGGGGAATCACTGCTGTTTACAGCCATGGAATCTAGACTAGCTCCCTCAGGTTGGCAGGACAGCTGTTGTGGTCAAACATTTAAGTACAAAAGCACAGCTCTTCTTTTTCTTATTATTTTTGTGGATCACCATGAAAATGAATAATTTATTTTTTTATTAATTTCTGAGTTCCTGTTAGAATCAAAGCTGTGAGAACAAAATAGATGAGAGGTCTGCTAGGGCAGCAGATGTTTGCATAAGGAGTGGCTCTACTTTTATGGTCTTTTGGTTGTCTCTGAGGAGGTGAATACTGGTTACCAACATCACTTCCACCTCTCAGCAGCTGAGGTAGTGTAAGCTGGGAAATTATTTCAGTATTGCTAAATCAAAAAGAACAAAGGTTCTAAGTTATATTGCAAAGGAGCCGCATACATGCCATCAAATCAGAAGACTGAGCAAGCACAGTTAAGAAGATGCATAGTGCTCTTCTGATTTGTCTTGGGTATGTTTTTATTCCATGCAGAGATGTGCATGGGATACTTTGGGAAGATGTGTGCATGAGAGAGAGTGAAACGGTGTTCCCTACTCTCACAGACATATTTAAGAACCCACTCATTCACATCAGTATTTATCAGTTTTGGTCATAATCCTGCTTCAGATCAGTAGGCTTGCTTGCTTGCCCACCCTTCCCCTGGCTCCAGGAGACTGTACTCCCCAGTGAGATGTGCACCTCCTGTTCTTCACACCCAGGATTCAGAAGCTGCTATGCCCCACATACCTGGCCTTGCTTCCTCTTTACCTCGCATGTATCAAGGCAAGCTCCTCCTCTTCTGCGCCTGCCAAACCCAGGCACAACTACATGGAGAGCACTACTGGCCTTCTGCAATGACCAGTTGACCATAGAGAAAAAACAGCATCATGACCATCTGCCTTGGGGAAAAATGCTGCTTTCCCCAAAACCAACTTTCTCCCCTAAATCTGTTCTTAGCTGTCAGCTTTTTTCGTCTGCCCTGGATGTAAATACTTCCAGAACACTCCAGTCAATTCTCCTATGTCTCTCTGACAAGAGTTTCCGAATTTCAAAAACCAAACACATCTAACCTTGCATGTCTGGCACTATTCAAATACCTTCAGACATTCCTAATAGCTCTGCAACATTTCTCAGTCATTTCTTTTTTCTCATGTTTTGAAGAACTTTCCAGGTTAAATGTGAAATCACTCTGTGAAACAGCAGACTATGTACATTTCTTCACTTTCTGCAACCCAAAAGGCACAACAAAAAACTATTACTCAGGAAACCCAGTTAGCATCCCTTTTTCTGTGCCTGCTGCTCTCCTGGCAAAGGCTTTGCTGACTCACCAGCTGATTCACACAGGCAGCAGCAGCTTTATTTGGCTTCTGAGGAGCCCCACTGTGCCTGTGTGTGGTCCCCTGCAGCCCCAGGCCACACCTATATATAGCTGCTGTCTCTATCCCCAGTGTGGTCAGCTGGGCACAGCCTCCAGAGGCCCAAGTGTGCGTCCTTTTCAATAACAACCTGAGTAGGATTCCTTGTTTCTGTTTCCTTGCCAATAGCTGCCTATTGGTCTTCTCTCCCCTTCAGTGAGCACAACTCCCAAAAAAACAGCTCAGGCCAAGCATCAATAACTGCACAGGCTTTTATTTAAATAAAATCACTGGCCATAAAACATTCTAAAATATGTTACACATATCCTGGTAAAAGCAACAAGAGTTGAAGCCATGGGGGCACACGCTGTCTTAGCTCAACTTCATAAAATATTGATGTTGGCTTAGAATTGTTTTTCATACTACATCAGCCACAAAAAGAGAAGATGCACCTCTCTGCCAGATGGACTGCAATTCTTCAAACAAAAAGAAAGCAATAAGGGAAAGCTATTCAGTATAGAAGCAGAAAATGTGTGGTATACGTGTCTTGTTTCCATTTAATTTCTTTTTGGTTTTTCTCTTCTGCTTTTCCCAGTTTGCAATGTTTCCACTACTTGCAGCTTTTAAACTGTTTAAATCCTCAACTACATTTCTTAGCTTAATAAACTACACAGCTGTTCAATTAATGGAAACATTGAAAAACAATGCTTGGTCCAAAATAGACTAGAGCTAAAATTGAGGAATAGTGGGTTTAGGAGCTTAATTTTGCCCCTTACTTTTTATCTGTTTTGTTTTAACAGATTTAGTTTACCAAGTGGCTTCTATTTCTGTGCACAAGCTGACACTGATAGGCTCCAATAGGGTAACTTGACAAGACACACTAACTGCCAGCTTTTTTTTTTCTGATCTGAGTTTGTCTCTCACACAGAGGCAGATGGGAATGTCTCATGTCTCCTCATCCACTCAAGAAATTTGAGGGTGGTCCTCTCAAATTACACCTCCAAACTGCCCAGCAATATCAAGTGCTTGGATGAAACTGACCCAGGACAAAATGTTCTAGGAGTCTGCTGCAGTTCTTCTGAGTTTCTGTATGTGGAGAAACAAAAAGGCTGGGAAAAACTGGTATTTGTAATAAGGGAACTAAACTGCATGGGGAAAAACAAGATGGAAACAGAGGTGTGTATAAGGAAAAGTCATCAAACACTGACAACTACACATCTTTGTGTTCATTCTCAAAGGCAGTATATTGTCTGGGACTGGCAACCAAAACTGGATTTGAGGCAGCACTGGAAGTGGTGGTGTGGGAGTGGTATTGCATAAAGTATCCATGAGAAGAGGTATACAAATGCTATATAAGTGAGCTATAAATGTATTGAACATTGTGTATTAATGTTTAATAACTGGAGAGTCAACTTCTGGATGTCAGTTCCTCATGAGAATGTCCTATGAAAATCCCCCCAACACTGGACACATTCAGACTCAAGGGCATGAAGAAATATATGGGGACAATCTGAGCGTAAACGACTGCAGGGTCACAGAAAGACTCCCAGTGAAAGTCTTAATATGCAAATGTACATTAAGGTTTAATTAAAATTTAAAATTTCAGTAAAATTTTCTGCCACATTATTCTTTGTCTACTAAATAAAATGAGTCACCTGAATAGCTTCTAAAACGGCCATAGATATCCTCACACAGAAAAAAATCTGCCAAGAGAACATAAGTTGCTCTGGTATCTTCTTCAGTCCCTCTTCTGACTTGTAAAGACTATTAAAACAAAGCAGCAGCATTATCCAGGAGGAGAATACCCAGTGGTTATAGATAAAAAGTAAGTCAGAGGGAACAATTGCTGCTGTAGCTGTGTAAAAAATAGTAAAACAACTAAAACAAGTGAAATCACATGTTTGCCTGTGTGTGAAAATAATCTCAGTGAGATGCTCTGATGCCCTGCAGATGTACGATATGCAGATTGATTCATAAATGTTCTTTTCATCAAAATAGCATAATCTTCCGATATGACAATGAAAGGCAGTGAATATATCAACTGAGAACATCAGAAGAAGAGATTTCATTCATAAATACAAAACATTTAGTGACTTTACAAGAGCACTGATATATTTATTCTCTGATGCTCGTGCTGACAAAATTTCAGAAATTAAGTAATCAATAGCTCCAGATTTCATTTTGTTTGTAGACAATTTGTTTTCAGGGTGCCTGAGCGCCCTTTGGTATCCTGAGATACTTCGGACTTCGAAAGCCAAGATGCCTTTGTCTCTCTCAGTTATTCTTTTCTGGAAGCCTTCCACTGAAAATGCAAACACCAGAGTGTTCTCCTTCAGTACTCTGCTCCCTCCCCTTGCTGCCTAATTCCTTACTCGGCCCTCCCTATTGATTCCTCTGACATCTAGAAAGCAACCCCAAGGCATTCCTGATTTCACATTCATGTTCCAAGAGAAAGGTTTCTTAACTGCACAGCAATAAGCCAGCAGTGCTGGCTGGCAGTAAGGACTGTGGCCACCTTGGAAACAAGGAGGATCATCCCTACACAGTCTGTTGTTCTATCTTCAGGGGAAATCCTTCACAGCTATCTGGATACCACCACTGGATATCCCATCTACAGTCCCTCAATACAAACTTTTTTTCAGATATGAACAACTAAATTAAAATTCAAAGTACATTCAATTAAAGTTTATTCAAGAAATTGTCCATGAAAAATTATTATTATAGCATAGTCTCTCTCCATGACCAACATTTAGAGGAATCACATTAAAAATGTCTTGCACTTCTGTAATTGTCTTTCATTTTATTATCTAAAAGTATTTTCTAAACAATTACATGACCCTCACACCACCTTGTAATGAAAGAATTGTAGTGTTTACAGTTTGGAAAACACAGAAGCACTGACAAGATGAGCCAAAATTATCAAGCATGAATGATTAAATACAACAATTTGAAGGCCTATTTAATTTAGTAAGTGTTAATGTCTGTCACTGGCTTTACGGAAACCAGAAGGTCACACAAAGATAGACAAATAAAGCTATTATCTTTAACTGTATGTATCATATGTAAATACCTGATTTCAAGTAATACCTTCTTAGGATTAATAGTGGTTGACTGTGTTCTTTAGTTACAAAGAATGTGAAAGAATTCTTACCTCTCGAGGCGCTACATGGAAAGACCCCATAGGATTTAATAAATGTGTTTTGTTGCAATGAAGCCATTTCTGGAGTGGACTGTGACAAGTCCTTCACAGCCCATGGGGACTTTACACAGCAGTGTAAAAGACCAAGTGAAGAAGGTTGTACTGACCTGAGTCTGCAGGAGAATCTGGGTCAGAAGATTGCAATTACTTGAGCTGCCTGAGCAATAAGAAAAGTGCCACTGGTGTTTATCTGAGCTCTGAAATAATCAAGGTTTACTTTCATTTGCCATAGAGAATTTAAGCAAAAGCTTAAGTAGCAGCAAAATGTATGTTGAGTCTGATTTTTCACAATACTTTGAATGTGAAATGTCTTTGTAAGATGCAAAGTAACTCAGTAGAGAAACTGTCAAATGACTAATCAACACTGAATTAATGTAGATGTCAGATAATAAATATTCACAACAAACTGGTCACATTCATGTAGTGAAAATATTTTCCAAATAAATTCACAAATACCTACAGTAAATTCATGTGAACATTTCGAGAGCAGGAGAAAGAAAATAATACAGTGACTAACTTATCTATCAGAAATGGCTTTTTATGTTGTGATCCAATTCTTGCAGAAAATGTCATGGGATTAAGTACAAAAATCAGCATATCATGTAACTGAAACGTTAGGTGGTCAAAAATCCATTATAAAAGATAAGTTTTATTTAGCTGACTAGCATGCATTAATACCCAAGGTTGCTAATGTCCTAAATACAATTCTAATGAGAAAGGAGCTGCATAGCCAGTGAGGAAGAGGCTGTTTCCTTCTGTTCTGAAAAGAGCTTAATCACTATTGTTACAACTAAAATAGCATTCACAAAATAGTTGAAACAAGATCCTTTACTTGGTGAAATCTAATACCTGGCCAGTCTAAAAGAGATGAGTAGCAAGCAAGCCAGGCACAGACCTCATACACAAGCAAACTACAGAAGTTTTTGGTTTTGTGAAGTGACTTATTTCGTCATTATCTTACTATATTCAGAGCATAAAATAGAAGGATAATAAATAAATAAATAGAATGGAGCAGTAGCAGTGAGTTTAAACAAACTCTATTACTCCACATCATTTATAACACACATAAATACATCCACAACAGAAAACCGCCGACTGACAAATTTCTCAAGGATGTTTAGAGTATCTTTTATTCACAGAAAACTGATACCAACAAACATGACAAAATAATAGTTGTCCATCAGCTGACATCTATAAATTTCTTAGGGTGAAAAAAAAATCCAGGTTTGTGATAAAAATTATGTGTTTTATAAATAATAATAGAAAACCTTTTCCGTATGCTTTCATCTGGAATGACACCAAAGAGAAGCCTACATGGTACTATTTCAAATGTAGTTAATGTCACATCTGTCAAAATATCTTGCATCTTGTTTTATTGTTAAAACAGGTAAATTTAATGACTATTTAATTTGTTTTTAAAATAAAAAAAATATAGATGTTTTACTGTTTGTGGTTACTGGAGCAGATGTAAACTATGTACGAAGTATTCCCTCTGTAAGAGAAAGGAGCTGTTCAAGCACTCTAGCAGACAGCTATTTTAGTTCAGAGGAACATAGGAATATGTGGCACAAAGGGCACATATGTTCTGCCATAGGCCTTTGACCAAACTTTCCAAACAGGGAGAGTGAAAGCTAAAGTTAGGTTTTCTATTTCTATTTTTAGGTAGCTTTATGTAAAAAAATAAAATTAAAAAAAAAAAATCTTGCAAGGTTCTGTGTTCCATTATTGCTACTAGACAAGAACAGCAAAACCAGTTCAGCAATTTTGAGAATGAAATCACTTCCTCTTCCATTAAACAGGATGGATTAAAAAGCTTAAATTTGAAACTTTAAATGTAATCTATAGCAGCTGGTACTTCTCACTTGCAGGCATTACAAAACTGTACTTTCTAATAATGCATCTTAAACAAACTCACAGCAATCTCTGACCTTCTGGTCTGGGGTCCAGAGGCTCTTCCTCTACCTAGCTCTGCTGCAGTGCTTCAGTTCTCATCTGCTGTATCCTGCTCATCAGGCTTTGGAATCTCCAGACTTGATTCCCAATGCTCTTCATTTTCATCTATCCTCACTCCCTGCGGCATAGCTACTTCAGTCACAGCCCATATTCTGATATTAAACCTCAGCCCTAACTTGCAGTCTTTGCTATTATCTCATACTTGGCATCTCATAAAGCTTTAGCTGCTAATTTATGTTGTTCCTCTCATTTTTCAGGAGAAAATGTTACGTATTTGCAATCCTGAATCTGTGGTCAAAAGCGTATTGAATTTGGCTTTCTACAAGTGAAGTCCAACAGGTGCACCAAACATAATGATTTTACTTCATGAGCCTTTATTTCTTTTTTCCTTGAGCACTAATTTGCAACTAAATCTATGAGAGCATTTAGGTAGTAGCACTCATACATTTTAGAGCTGGCTCTAAAAACAATGTAGGATTTATATAGGCCAATGGAGAACCAATTTTGTGAAATTATGAAGTTGAGGTTGACCCAACAAGTCTTCAAATATTTTGGCATAATCTACTCTAGAAAATTATTTCTGAATTTCCATAGAAATATTGCAATGCATCTTCCTAAAATGTGTAATATTAAAAAGGCCTGTTGGCTAAACCCAGTGCATAAGTTTCTTCAGCATTGCTGTACACAAAAAAGAACAGTTAAGTAGATTGCAAACAGAGGTTTCAAAGTCAACAGAAAAATCAACATGAGCTGCCCTGTGTACATCTCCTGTCATGGATTCAAATTTAAATAAATTATGCACAAGATAATATGATTCTATGAACTCATTAAAGCCCCCTAATCCAGCAGTATATTATTCAGGTTGCAATGGAATGCAGGTCACTTGGAATGGTTAAAGATAGCAGAAGAGGCTAAGCTCTAGAAGACAGCTATGTAATAGAAGCAGACAAGCTACATGCAAAAAAATATGAAGATAGGGACTAGAAAGAAAATAAAAGCTTTTGCCATCAACTACCTCTACACAGGGGGTTGAAAAGAAATATGGGTGATAGGACTATAGAAGTTAACCCAAGAAGAAGGCAATAAAAGCATGGCAGTAGATTCCCCATTAGCAGCAATTGCACAAATGAGAGATCACCTTGAAAATCACTGTACCTAAAGAGTGACCCAAAGAACCCAGCAGAGCAAGGACTTTCAGGAAGGGCACAAAGAGACAGGGTGACAGCCCAGCTTACCTAAAGTGTGGAGAGAAAAGTATAGGTTGCAATAGGAAAGGTTTTGGAATAGGGGCCATGAAGTCAGGTGCACTTTCATCATCCTTGCAAATAACTTTGAACATGAAGAACCCGTTTGGCTTTATGACAAGCAAATTTTGCAGGAGTATAACACCTGAATAACTCTGCCTCTCTTGGCTCACTGGGGCTTCAGCAAAGTCTGAATGTGCAAGCTGCTATACTTAAGCCTTCCATGAGTAAAAAAGAACCTATTAATATCTTTGCAATACAGGAATATACTGACTAGTAAGCTCAAAAAAATTTTAAGAGACATCTTTCTAGTAACTACAAAACTGAACAACAATTGCAGTGTAATATTTTTCTCTTTCCTGTCAGGCACTTGTATATTTGTTAGCAGTCAGATACCAATTTCTTTGTACCCAAGACTGTGTAGATTGATAACTCAGTATAAGAAAAATGCTGGATATTTAAGAGCACAAACTGACTTTGTAGCTTGGAGGTCTTTTAGGTCTATTTTGTTTCAGAAAAGTAATTGGTGAACCTGTCTCTTGCCACATGTAGAAATAAAATATATGGGGAAAGGGAGGGGTAAATGCTTTGCACTTGATCAGTAGACATGTCTGTTTCTATATAGAAGGCAAATTACCTACCAGGTTCCTTACATCTGTTTCCATTACACATGCATGCAGTACATTGGTTGAACAAGGCATTTCAAAACAGTTTCACAGGTTAAGTTCCTGAAACAACATCATGATAGTGTATGTTTTGGTATGATCTTTTTTGTTCCAGGTGTCCTTGAAGCAGGATTTCAAAGAAGAAAATTGAGACTTCTCTCCAAAACCGGAGTAAACCATGTGACACACTATTATTCAAAAAATGCCAATCTAACAGCCTTCATCCAATAAAGGAATGCCTTGCAGAAAACATGGGTAATGATGGTAGTACGTTGTTATCATACTGGCACATTAGAAGCTATGCAGCTTTTCATCATGAAATGACAAAAAACCCACAAAAAAAGTAGCGCACTTAAAAACATTACTGTTTCAAGACATGCAAAAACAGTGCATGGCACCATGCTGGAAAAACAAGTTGAAGTATTGAAAGGAAATACCACTCCTCTATGTCCCAAAAATGCCATGCAGAAGAATTCTGTGTCTTCGCTACACATTATTACATATTTACTCATATTTTTATTGAATAGATATAAATTTTAATTAAATAGACATTTCTGATTTTCAGCAGCACTGTAAATTTAATCAAAACCATCTTTTCCCTTCAAGTATCATTATAAACCTATTAAAGAACAAAAGCAGAAGTACAATTGAGTTTTTCTTTTGATGTACCTGGCAGAAGAGACCTAAGCTTACCTGCAAACAAAACACACTGTAACAAAAGCAATGAAAAAAACCCAAACCAAGAGAAACAAAAAAAATATGCAAGCTTCATTCAAAAAGTATCAGCTATATGCACACATTTTCCAAATATATAAGCAGATTCAGGGATTCTGCCTGTGCTGAAAGAGTCAGATTTGAGGGTTGTTTTCAAACTGTCCTTGCCTGTCAAGTGCAGCTTGTCCTATCTTCTTATTAAATCCTTTTCTCACTCTTTCCTGTGTAAGGAATTCTATTTTGTGTGCATGTGTGAGCTACACAGCCTGGGCAGTCTTCAGTAAAGGTTTCCGTTCAAACTTTAATAAAATATAAAGGGAAACCTTTCTTACCAATTTCTGAAATATCAAGAAATATAAACCAGATGATGTCTCTGTGCTCTTATTCAGTGCACATTCCTCCCTCCCTGCTCAAGAGTCAGTGGCATTTCATGCTGCAGCATTTAATCAATGATTCAGTACACAGCCCATGAGATATGCCACAACACTTCAACAAGCAACTTGTATCTGTCCATGGGGACAAAGGATCTGAGTTTGTGTCAGTCTGTTCTTGTCAGTTATAATTAACCATACACCCATTTACATACATAAATATTTATATACAAAGAGAAAACTTCCTAGTGCTTTACTGGATCTCACTTTATCACAGTGGATTCTGATGGCAGCAAAACAATTTAGTTTTGTTAAAAACTCTGAGAGAATTTTGAATCTCATAAATATAGAAATCATGGCCCAGATATTGAGATGTTAAGTACCTGAGGTTTCTGGGGACACCTGGAAATTGTAGATGTATGCTATCCTTTTAATTTTAAACATCTGGCCCCAGTCTTCAATGGAGACGCAGGAAAATGAGTGACATTGTACAGAACTTTAATGAGACTTTCAAGTTTTTCTCAGGCTTAAAAAAAAACCCCAAGAGGAATGAGCCTGTCAGGTAATGAGAGTGGCAAGGAAGAGAATGTATAATAGATCTTCAGAAGGCCCTAGAATTATTGCCTGCGTTGTACTGGGGTGGGACCAGCCCAAGACAAACCATCTAAACAGTGCATGTTTCATAATCCACTGGCTAAGCCAGATAACACCTACTGTGCAAAGAATTCAAATATCAGAACAAACTTATGCTAACCACTAGCTGGTGTATGGACTTGGAAAAGAAGAAGTGCAGAATATGTACTGAGCCTTGTTTGGTTGAGGGAAAGTATTTTTTAAGAAAGTAACAAAATAACTCCTACCTGGTAAGTTTTGAAGTCTCAATGACTTGTTAATATCTAGCTAGATACTCGGGAAATACTGACAATGTAAAAAAAAGGCCAAAATAATACCAAAGTAATAGCATTTATGGTCTACTTTTCATGGCAGTCTCAGTGGAGGCATTTAAGGACCAAACAGACTAATTTGTGACTTACACTCACCTTGCACTGGACTCCACGTGCATGACTGCACAGGCTAAATAGCTTGACAAAAGTTGACTCTAGCTAAAAAGGAACAATTTCTTCTGTCAATTCTTTTCATCACCTGGATGCACTGTTCATGCAGCTTCATGCTCAGCCAAATCAGAAAACAGATCTAGACAAAAACTAACAATTTTTGCCCACCTGCCCCTTCTACCAGCCCATTTACACCAGGACAATCACTTCACTTAAATATTTCTATTCACTACAAGAAAACCATTGAGATGTTGGAGTGTGTCTGGAGAAAGGCAAAAAGGCCTGGTTGAGGGTCTGGCGTACAAGTTCTGTGAGAGGTGGCTGAGGAAGCTGGGGTGTTTAGCCTGGAGAAAAGAAGGCTCAGGGGAGACCTTACCAGTCTATACAACCACCTGAAAGCAGGTTGTAGGCAGGTGAGCATCAGTCTCTTCTCTCAAGTAACAAGTGATGAGAGAAAATGCTCTTACGTCATACCAGGGGAGGATTAGATTGGATATTTCTTCAGGAAAACAGTTACAAAGCATTGGAACTATCTGCCTAGGGAAGTGGTTGAGTCACCATCCATGGAGGTATTTAAATGTGTAGATATCATGCTTAGGGACTTGGTTTATTGCAGACTTGGTAGTGTTAGGTTTATGGTTACATTCAGTGGGCTCAGATGTTTTTTCCAAATGAAATTATTTTATTTGTCTGCATATGCACTTGTTTTGCTCAGCTCCAGCTATTCTTGACATTGATAAGAACCATCTTTGTCATTGGCATAGCTGACATATTCTTGCCTTAGTAAGAAAGATCTGGAGAGAGGAATCGGTCTAGATGCCTGGCTCCAAGTAAAGCCATCTAGGTAATTTGCATTTGTTTTCCAAAGCCTGAATCTACAACCTGAAATGGGAGTTATTAAGAACTGAAATTAGGAACTTGAAAATGTGCTGTTGCTGTGGACAGCCCTGACTTGGAGAAAATCTGGAGCACACATTAGCATCTCTTGGAGAGATGCTAAGCAGGTAGAAAGGAACATGGCTGCCGAACTGAAACTTTCAGTTTTCTAGCTTGTTTTACTGCTTTAATGTTCATCTCCCAAAGTTGTGCAATAGTTCCAAAAGTCAGGTTTCTAATTATTAAATTATGTGGTCTAAAGTCCACCTGGGTTTTTTTCCAGGGATTTCACATGATCTAATTAAAGATATTACCTCTTTTCAGGGTTAGATTGTGATGATGACCACAACATTATAACTAAAAAAATCTTTTTCTTTTTTGTTTTGCTGTCCAAAAGCCTTGTCTGATGAGTTAAGATCGCCCATCTCACCCTGTGTCCCTCATGGCAGTGAATCCCAGTGAAGTGCTATGCACAGGGACCTTTAAGAGTTATATCCTCACACACTCCAGGGCACATTCTTGGAGGTGACACAATAGGTGCCTCAGGTAATAAAATATTTACTGTAAGGGAGAATGGGGTAAAGGAGTCCCTGCTTCTGAGAGTAGCTGAGGAGAGAGCAGTCAAGCAAAGCATCTTGTAACAATTAGGTCATTTATGTTGCCAATGCTTGATGTGTGATCTTTGTTGGAAATCATTTATTTAGCAGGATATATGTTTAAAATGTCTTATACTAAGCACTCAGATCTCTAAGAAGGGATTAAATACATAAATTATAGAAACACTCGATAAGGGATAATTTAAAAATAGAAAGGAAGGCAAATGTAATCACCCTTAAGGTCACAGCTAATGGCAAAGTAAGATCTGTCTGTCCCTGCTGTGTCCACAATAGACAGCCACAGGAAGATGACAGGAGTTTGATTTGAAGTAGAAAAAGATATTTGATTGGAAGAGAATTATAAAGAGGCACAGAAGCAATAACCCGAGGAAGGGAAAGAATTTCCAGTTTGATCCAATTTGATCAAATTGATCCAATTTGAAATATAAAATATTTCTGGCAGTTAAAGGGTATCAGTACTCTCTGTCATATCTCTTCCATACAAATTTTTGTCCATATAAAATGTATGGCAAGAACATAAGGAAAGGAAACAGTCTTCCTAGAGATCTCTTGGCTTTTCTGCAGCCCACTTTGTCATACCACCAATTCTAGGCCTTTTTTAGGATTGAAGGTACTATGGAAAGGGCACTGATAGTAGCACTAGCAGAGAGAAGAGTCTTCAAAAGGCTGAATGGAGTGGGAACCTAGAGCTACTACCAGGCACTTGTATTGCCTTTTAGAAACTGTTTTAATTTGTCACCCTGTTCTTTCATGGTCCAGAAATAACTTGGAGGGCAGGTTTACTCATCTTCATGCAAAAGTGTTCTAGCTCCACTTATGCAAGTGATGCCAGCAAGGGCACAGGGAAGTGAGAGACAGGAGCTAACCCTAGGCATGTATTTTCCCTTGCCTAAAAATCCAAATCCATATTTGCTACTTGCAAGCAGCTCCCCAGCCCAGCTGCTGCAGCTTTGGCCTCTCCTCTACTTTCTCTACAGGGAAGTGAGATATCTGCATCTGACTTGCAATTCCCCAGATATGACATCTTAGAAACACAACTTCTAAATTCCAGCCCCTCCCTATTATTCAGATCGGTTTTAGCTAGGGTACCTCCCTTTTTAAGCCGATAAGCACCTTTAAAGACCACATCAGTCAAATCAAGTTAACAAAAATATTGTTCTTTTAACAGTACTCCTATTTACTCTGTAAATCAACGCACTGATTCCATTTCTATCACAAAAAATTGTTACTCTTTTACTTCTTTCATATCACGGAACCTTTTTGAAAAGCAGTAGCTGGCAGTGCCCGAGTGCACAATCGCTGCACTAGAGGGAGTAGGAAGCTCATCTCTGCAGTGGCTGCTGGGCCTGATGCGAGCTGCTCGGGCAGTGAATGTGCTGCTTAGGGACCCTCGGAGTGAGCAGGTTCCTGACTACTGAACACTGAACTCTGGACTGGGCACATCATTAAAGACCGAAGCTCAGGCTCTGTGTGGGAACAAGGCCCTTCTGAAAATCTCCACTTTGAACACTGCTGGTTTTTTCAGAGTATTTCTTTCATTGAAAATCATTCATGTTTTATAATTACTTGTTCCTGATCCAGGATCTTGATGCGTGATGTATACATGCCTCACCTTTTCATTTAATGTCTCAGAACAAAATTAGTTTGCAGCGTCAAACACCCTCAGACTTTGCTTCTTTGTATAGCAAACAGTCCTCCACAAGGGAGACTTGTTACAAATTTCTCTTCTAAAGATGAAGAAAAGCACTAAATGGGTAGTATAAACTGTTTCTGTCCTTCAATTACAGGCAAAATGACCCATGCTACATCAGTTAAAAAAGCTTTTCATACTTGACAGGCATGGCTTAATCACTACTAAAAAGCATCCATACACTTCCATCTAAAATGCTCTAACAAGGATTTTTCTTAAGAAAGAAAAATCCATCAAAATTCTTGAAGGAATCAGCGAGGGATAAATCCTCGTGTATGTCTTTTTTCCTTCACTGTGTCAAATGGATGCCTGCATCTGAAAAATTGTTAATGTGAAAAAGCAATAGAGCATAACAAAGAGAAGGGATAACTTTAAAAACTGCTTCTCATATATTGCTGAGGTAACTGTAGAAGCAGATCCTCTATGCCATCAATAGGAAGTAATGTACTTCCACTCAGAGAGGCTACATAAATTATTTACAACTTGCAGAGCCAAAGTTAAAATTACTGTTATGGTAAGATTCCCCTGCCTTCAACAATTGTAGCCTCTTCTGCAGTTTCAGACATTTTCTGGATTTTAATAATCTTATTTTGTCTGCTTCCCTTTGACATTACTTTCTGACCAGAAGGCAACAGCAGAATTCTCCACTTTCACTTCTTTGCCAACCCTTCACCACTCCCACCATGCTTTTTTTCAGTTGTGATGACTTTTTCTCTTGTTGTCTTTTGACTTTCTGACTGTAACATCTCCATACTGCCCTCATGACTTTCCTCTCTCTCATTCTCAATACTGTACTTGTCTTCTGGTTCCTTCCTTTCTACCTTCAAGCAGATCACAGGCTCCATTACCCCAGAGCAATTGTATCGTAAGTCCCTTTCCACAGCTCCCTATGTCCTCCTTTGGGATATGCAAATCATATAGCCTGTATCCTCACTTCTAGTTCTCCATAATCCATAACCTTCTAGAAACAAATGAAAAATGCCATTAATCTAATTAGTTTGGGGTTTCAAAACTTTGAAATGTTAACTAGTGGGCATAATTTTCCAGGAAAATTTGAAAGGGAATTCATCTGATGAAGAAGAACTAGAATACCTAAAAACCAAAACCTCTCATAAAAATATTGAAGTGCTTGGAACTAGCTTTTCTTTCTTTTACAATGCTGTGTGAATGGATGAGGGAATGATATTGGCATTCCATCATCTTCCTCTGCTCTAAAGATGAGCAAAAATAGTCAGAAACAACTAAACTGTGTTATAAAATTGGAGGAAAAGGGGACCCTACATCTCTGTGAACATATCATCAATATCTTGATTTGCCTGTATTACCCAAACCCATCCAATTCAAGCTCTGATTTGGGAAGCCTCTTCTTCTCCTAAGACTGCAGCACATATTTTCAAATTTTCCCTTTTTTCTTTAACAAACATGGAATAGTTCTATTGTCTGTAAAAACTGTCCATAGGAAAGAAAATGGAACAGAAGAGTTTTGAACTTACTCAGCCACTTCCAAAGTTATTTATCTCTATGACATTGGATAAGTCACTTGAACTTTCCCTTCCCAGTTTCCTCACCTGTAAAATGAAATTTATACAACTTACCCATTTTTGAGATGGAGAACATGTACATTCCAAAAATTCTATGAAAGATTCTGTCTCATTATCCTAAAGTTGTTTTACCAGCTGTACCTACCACTTAAAGGCAGATGAAACCTCTGAAGGTAAAGTTCACACAACTCCTTGTTGTGTGAGACCTTGTATTAAAAAGTAAGAATTAATTGCTGACATAGAATTTCTTTTACCCATCTGAAAGAAGAAAGATGGATTTATCTCTCAGATGGCCCTCACTAGGTCTTTTGTTTGAGACCCATCAGAACTGTGACTCTTGAGTTTCATAACTGAAAAAAACCTGCCACGCACTATCATGCACAGATATGCAATGCAAAAGAAGGAAGAAAATGTAAGAATAAAAGATCTGCCAACAATCTTGTGAAAATGACAAATGCAGATTTGAGGAATAATGAGTTTCTTTTGTTTTCAGCCTTACTTTAAATTATACTAGCTACCTCCCCTGAGCACTAGTCTTATTGCATGTCTTAGATTTCTCTTCTTTGGAACTGTTATCATAATCTTGACCATTCATGTACACCAAGCCTGAAACCAGTTACTCTGCACATACACAGGCCAGTTGGTATGGTGGGGAGAATTCCCCTCAAACAACTCCCCAGTGAGTCCCTTTCCCTGAAAATGGTGTGCCAATGCCTAACAGAAAAGATATTCTATATCATGCCTCACAACAGTTAAAGCACTCCTGCAGTGCTGCTCAGGATCAGATAATCTGGCCACAGAGTGCTGCTGCCTGTGGTCCTACAGAACTGGGCAGAGATAACCCTTCAATCTGAGTCCAGTAGTACCTGTCTGAACATTTGGAAACTAAGAAATAAAAATGTGAGAGTTTGGCTTAGACACCTTGAAGGAAAAATTGAGCTATTTTTTTTTTTATTATATTTTCGAAATGTCATGCCAATTTCTCAATTTTTTTTTTCAGCCAAGAATGCTGGAAGTCAAACTGAGATTCAGTTTCCAGGAGCAGAGAATCTAATATAATATCACACAATTTGTGATTAAATAACCATTGCTGCCATCTCTGCTGCTGTATTGTCTTCTCTAGAACTGAACAGCATTTATTTATATGAATTGCTGTGTTGGGATCAGTTGGCTTATTCATGAAAGTGTTCCTGATCCTATACAGTATATGCATATCAGACAGGCTTTCCCTTTGAAACCAAGCATATTTATATCTATTTGCCAGCTAAAGAAATACAAAGTGCTATTGAATACTTTATTAGGCAGAAAACACTCTTGCTTAAAAAGCCTCTAGAACTTATGTATAATATATCCCTGAATACATTTAGAGAACAATTTTTGTCAGAAATGGCTGAATTCTGCAGCACAGAACAGCTAACTGCTGCTGTTAGTCTGCTTTTCTTATTTGTGAGTATTTATAGAAGTATGTTTGCCTCCAGAGTATGATCATCATGCTCGTAACTCTATTTCAATGACCCAAAGAAAAAGAAGGAAAAGACTCTTACTTGTTAAGTATTTTCCCTCATCTTTTAGTTTAAGACTTGCACGGGGCCTTCAGCTAACTGCAGGTACCAGGACAGAGTGGGAGCTGAGGGGCTGGAAAGAAGCTTGGCAGAAAAACACCTGGAAGAGTTGAGGCACAACCAGCTGAACATGGTCAGCAATACACCCTTGCAGCAAGGAGAAGCAAGAGCATCCTGGGCTGCACTAGGCAAAGCATTGCCAGCAGGCAAAAGGAGGTGATCCTTTCCCTCTGTTCAGCACTGGTGAGACACACCTGGAGTACTGTGTCCACTTCCAGGCTCTCCTCTACAAGACAGACACGGACATGCTGGAAAGAGTCATGAAGGTCATGAAAGGGGCTGGAACATGTCTCACAGGGGGAGATGGGGCAAGATGGAGCCAGACTCTTCTCAGTAGTACCCAGTGAAAGGACAAGTACACAAATTGAAGCATAGGATGATTAAAATTAAGAAAAAGATGTTTTATTGTGAGGCTGACTGAGCACATGGGAGAGGCTGCCCAGGGAGGTTGTGGAGTCTCCATCCTTGGAGATGTTTGAAATCTGATTGGATACATGCCCGAGCAGCCTTCCCTAGCTATCTTGTTTTGGGCAGGAAAATTGGACTAGATGATGTCCAGAGATGCCTTTCAGCATTCTGTGGTTCCAAGAGTCATAGGAGTGGAGTACAGATTTCTAGTTCACTGAAGTGAGCCTTACTGATTTAGGAAGGCAGATGGTGACTGTTCTGCTCAAAGGTGTAAAGAATCTCATTTTAGAATTTAAATTAAGGGAGAGTAAAGAGGCCAAGCACTTGCAAAAATTCTCCATTTATAGGGTCTGTGGAGTGAAAAAGGAGTTACAGCTTGCAAGTCATCCTAGAAGTAAATTAGAACTCCCACAACAAAAGAAAAGTGGGTGATTAGAAGAGAAAGAGATTAAACCAAGAAGGGTCATAGGAGCTCTGTATTAGAGAGGTTACAGTCAGAGTGCAGTTTTACATTACAGCAATAATTCTCTCACAGTTCCACATTTAAAAATAGCATCAATGTCATAAGGTTTCTTAGAGGTAAAGTTTTACATTATGCTGCCAATGAAGGGACAAGCCTATTCTTCCCCTCCTATACCTCTTCCTTCTTTCTTTCTATTCTTTTCTGATTATTGCCATTATTAGTTATACCAGCTCATTGATACAACAGAATATTGAACTACCAAAAATAAATAAAAAAAGGTTATTCCATTGGTGCAATTTGGTGACTTTGATGCTCGCTATGAATATGTAGTTGCTAGAGCCAGTGCAAAAGAGGGGATCAGGAAACACAGCTATGAGAGACAAAAACAGCAGTAACATCCAGTTTAATTGGATACCAGTGAAATTTATCAGACATGAAAAAGAAGATGTTATTTTACATAGTCTAGATGATATGTGAGTTATTGCTGTAACAGCCTGGCTGCAGTGTCACCTCACACCCTAAGGCAGTATGTTCCCACCCTGTGCTCTGCAACAGGGTCGCTGACATTATCTATCAAGACTTAGAGAATCCCTATAAGACCTAGGCAATGAAGGGCACAAAAGTACTTTTGAACTGTTTCAAATGTCAGTCTGTCATTACAAAAATCCATTGCACAGTCAAAAACAGTTTTGTATGTATTTAAGACCAATTGATGAATTGATGTGAATTGATATGAGTAGATGGCAAAAACCTACCTGTAATTCCAAAACTTAATGATATCCAAAACTCAGGATTGCATACAGCATTTGCCCTTAACAGAACCTGTTGTGTCAGATAGCACAACAGCTTATACACCTGTACTCAAAATCTAACCTTAATTGCACTTTGTATCAATACATGGAGCATATTTTAGAAGATCTCTTATGTGGGTATCTCTAACGGCAACTTATTTGTATAATTGATGATACAGTGAGGAAATACCAGGGTTTTTTTCCTACTTGAAAGGCTACCCTTATTCGTAGCAACGTAACAGTAAAAGAAAAAAAATCCAGTTTGTTTCTACAAAATAAAGATGAAATTCCTTCAGAGGTCTCACCTACTAAACAAATACTTGGCTGTTTTTAACAGTTATACTGCAGCCTGATCACTGAAGACAGAAAAGGAGTTACAGAGATATGAAGATATTCTCCTAGAATACACAGAAAATGAATGGTAAGCAATCTTTTCCAAAACTAAGTTCAAGAAAGAACCACACTCAAGTATGGTTAAGAAGAGTGTATTTTCAAATAGGGAGGTGGGATCCTAAGTGAAACAAAAATGAACTCCTTGGCTATATTTAAATACTGAATTTGAAGTTCTAGGTCAACTGGCTGTACTCACTGGTGGAAAGAACAAGTGGAAAGGATAAAATTCCACTGTATCAGCAGAAAGTTTTCCTGTTAGTTTCTCAAAAAAAAATACTCAACTAATCTACAAAGCAAAATTAATACATCTCATACAAAGAACTGGGAATTTCTCTATTAAATGTAGCTTGGGAATATCAATAAAATGGCCAGTACTGTGTAAATGGCTGAAACAAATCCTTGCTCTAGGAGACCAATCTGCTAGATCAATGGGTGTTAGGATGCTAATACTTTTATCAGAGAGGAAGTTACCTGGCAGAAACAAACTACACTGGTACAGAGTGAGCATTTGGAAATTGCAGGACCAACGTCGAAAGGCTGAGCTTTCTGCTGTTGAGAACTCAAAAAAATGCATTATTTTGGCAGTATGAAAGTCTGAAAATAAACTATTTTTAGCCAAAATGGAAATTGAAATTGACATTGCAGTTTCTTTGATTTCAGAGAGACAATATAGTAAAATATTGTTCTGGTTTCAGCTGAAGATAATAGTAATAGCAATACTATTACTATTACTATTACTATTACTATTACTATTACTATTACTATTACTATTACTATTACTATTATTATTTGCTTCTTAGTAGCTGGTACAGTGCCGTATTTTGGATTTAGTTTGAGAATATTCAGAAAGGTCCTCCAAGTACCAATGTATTACCTTCTCTAAGGGGTTTTAAGAGTTAGCTTGCCTAAAAAGCTACTGAAGTGGGATGGAATATTTCTGAACACATGTAGTTTTGACTGCATTTCTTAATCTTTAAAAGATGGATAATAAATCTCAGTAATTTCCAAAGATTTCAAAACATATAAGTGAAAATTGATACATCAGAATTATACAATAAAGGTAAATATGCACGTTGTTATCTAAATTCTTGAAATTCCTGTTTCTAGATGAATAAGTAACATTCTAAAGTATAATTTCAAGATATCATTTTAAACAATACCTCTGTTTCAAATTTGATAAGCAGTTACAGCCATGGAAAAATAGACAAAAATTTTAAAATATGAGACAAGTTTAGTATGAAGGGATAAATGTTTCTAATGTTTCTAATAAAACTGGCTAAAAGGAACAAGAATTTCACTATGCAAACTTTGAGTGCAGTCAGAAATACCACCTTTTCCCCATAACTGGTCTGTTTTGCGATGTCATTCCATGAAGTCTTGCAAACCAATAAAAAAAAAACAAAGAGGAAGATTGTTTCCCCTTTCCAAGTTTCAACTGGTCCCTTCCTCCCATTCACACTGATTGCTGTGCTGTCTCTGGCACTCCTCAGACCCATCTGTGAGTGAGTTTTCTGCCAGACCATATTAAATCCTGCACAGATTTTTGCCATAGGAGTGAAATGCAGTGGCTGATAGAGGAGTCTGATGCGTGCAGTGCCAGAGAGGAGTGAGGATCAGGTGTGGAGAGAGGGTGTGGGGGGCAAGAAGAGTGGAACAGGATGAAGCAGTGATACATCTGCAGCTATAAATCCCATTTCTTAGATACAGCAACACTAGAACCTGAAATGCTAACATTTTCAAAAAACATTTTCAAAAGGGACAAGAAGAATTTCAGTTAACTGGGGAGAGAGAAAAAAATTATTTAGGTCATTAATATGGTTCTCTTAGAAGCAAGGATCTGGAAAAAGAAACACTTTACTGCTAGTCTCTGTTCCAGTTTTAGATTAAATGTTGATTAAAACTGTGATTAGAACCCGGGTCTCTTTTCCCAGGTGAGTTCTGTAATATCTTGAATAGTTATTCATGCTTGGGTATTCACTTTCTAGCTTAAGAATAATTATTTATTTACTCAAAGTACAAACTCTGCAAACAAGAAGGACCTGGAAGCCTTACACATCCGGAACAGCTGACAGTTCGCCCCCGGCACACTTGGAGCTGTAGATTTAAATCCAGATTTCAGCCACTATTTGACTGCAGAGCTCAAACACTTTTGAACTTTCAGGTCCCAGCTGAATGGCTTGTCTTTCTATTGATATGAAACCCAAGTGTGTGTCCATATGCTGCTTCAGCAGGAGCCAAGGAGCCTGTGACAGATCCTTAATCAGGAAACCATAATACCACAACATTCATCAGCTGGTTGTGATGCAGCCAGCAGCACTGTAAAACAGATAAATACACTGATGGTGATATACCTGGATACTCAAGCAATGGCTATTACACCAGCATTTCAACCAAGCTGTGCAGAAGGACAGATGGAAGATAAGTACATACAGGACTAAAGACTGTCATGGAAATGCAAAGACAAAAAAGAAAGGTTTATTACTGGAAAGCTTATTTGTTCTATCTGCTTTTCTGCTTGAACTTTGATTAACTGTGGAAGAAGTAGTCTATTGATACCAATGGTATGACTATATTTGAAGTTTAAGAAGCATCTGAGACGAAGCTAAGGTAAGAAAGAGTTCTAGAGCAGGATTAAGTGACCTACTACAAAGTGTATCCAACTATTTTTAGCCCTGTCTAAACCAAAAATGTATGAAACCCTAATAATGAACACAGGATACGTATTAAAATATTTTTGCATTTAGTATGACTACAGGAAGTGGCTTGAAAAAGTACTGTGTCATTTGTGTCACTTGGTAACTTTGTAGTCACACAGGTGCCAACCCTCTTTTCTGGTCAACAATGCGAAGATGTATAAGCAGAAAAAACAAATAAAGTACTGATTTTGTTCTTGAAGAGTAGAAAACGAAGCAAACTCAAAGAAAAGGAACAAGCACTAAATATTCTCATACCATCACTGACTAGGCATCAAAGATAGTGAACATGACTAGTTTTATAGGTGTAGTCTGTGAATCATAAAAAATAAAAAAAAAAAAAAAATTCTCTGTGTGATGGATGAACTCAGTCCCTTAAACAAATCAACAGTACTTTGGTAAAGGCTTCAAAGAAGATAAAGGCTTGAGCCGCAGCTGGGCCAAGAACTTTTCTAGAAAACAAACCCAAAAAGGTGCAGAGTGACCTAGTGAGAATGATACACACCAATCATAGGGTTAACACATGAATAATTGGTGTTCTTTCCAAGACCCATTTATCAAAGAACAAAGGCAACTGTGGGTACAAGGAGTCTCATGTGACCCATTGCGTGCAATTTGAGTACATGCTAACCACTTTATACCATAAATATAACATAAATCAGGATTGACAAGACTGGAGAGGGCATGGCCACTTGCTTTTTTGCCTGAATTTTATTTGTTGATATGGTTGCTTATGTCTGAAGGTGGACAAACCCTCTGAAAGCCACTGTCTCATTGTTCAGAGCTGAAACACAATATTTGACAATGCGCATTGGTGAATTTGCCTTCAGCCAAGCTGGCAGGGGGCTGGAGCTGCCCTTTGCCATACAGTATCCTTTTCTTCTTTAGAGGATCTATTCTAGTAGTTTTAATGCTTCTACTAAGTCAAAGCAAACCACACAGCAAGGTTTCCTGCAGAAGAAAATGTAAATTTTTTACTTTTGGCCACAACATGTGATGATCATTTATGGTTAGTTCATTCCAAAATATTATAATTTAATTTGGGTTCAAAATACTTACCTTCTCCTTCCTCTTTCTCCCTTATTTCATACAGTTTGGAGTCATCTTGCTCATTAATCAAGATCAAGATACCTTAAGGTTTTACGTCATCTCTTACACAGAAACAAGGAGAAATACAGATAAAGGGAAATAATGTATGGAAAGAACTGATTCAGCTCATCAGAATTCTGAATTTAGTTTACATGAGATCCAAAAGCATTTTCCTGCTTTTCATATCCAAGTCCTTAATGAGGCAGTTTTGTCAAAGTGAAATCTCAAAAATAGAATGTTCCAGTAAGATGTCTTTTAAATCTGTCTACTCTTTGTGTATGCTAAACTCATCAAATGCTTTTCTAAAATAGCTACTGTTTTGCAGCAAACGAAGCACAGACAATTGAATGTGTCAACACCACTCGTGGAGTCACGCTAAGATTCATTTATTTTTGTCAGGCACCCATACTAGTAGTGAATCAATGGCACTGCATTTGTAGTCAGATGTCACACATATTGCAAACCTATCTCAAAGGCTTTGGTTCTGCTCTCAGATGGGTTGTACACTGCAGTAAGGGCTGCAGTGACCCAGAAGAATTGGCACCTGGGAGCATCAAGATTGCCTTTGGCTGGCCCCATTTCCAAATTATTCTAAAAGAAATGAACCTTTTTTTAATGTACTGCTATTCAAGAAAAGCCTATTTTGTCAGATTAGAATAACTACAGCAAAATATCTGGTGCATCCTTTTCAAGGTGGGACCCAGAAAATAGTAGGACCAGCTCAATGGATGATGGATGAAAAGAAAATGATGAATCCAAAGGCAATCCTTATCACAGGGTCTGCAGGACCTCCACTGCTCCTAAGAGATGGATTCAAAATTTGTTATCATGCTGAGGATATACTTCAATCTGGAACTTCCCTGCCTAGGACTTCTTGAATTCTGTCTGGAAAAGTCTGGATGAAAATTTGTGTGTCTGCATAATGCAGAAAACCACAGTGGTCCAACATGTCCTGGACAAAGATCTACAGAACATTCTTTTCCAAAGACTCATGGAAACAGAAACATTTATTCAAATGAGCAGCAAAACAGGAACATCTGAAATCTCAGATAAAGAAGAGACAAGCTGGATAGACCTACTTTGCTCATTAAATAACAACAATACAGGTTTTGCTATAACCTTTATCACAGGAAGGATGATGAGAAAGGAAGAGCTTTTTTGGTCTAATCAGGTACAAGAGTAAAATTAAAAAAGGCTGCAATGGGTTTGAATTGGAGGCAACTAAAATGGTTGTCACTACCACAGCCATCAAAGTCATACCATATAAGCTCAGTAAATTTCACTCTTCCAGATGTTACTGTTTCTAAGAATATATGTGAGGTTGTATCCTAGAGCATATGGTGCTGTTTCAAAAGTTGCACCACAGTAGGCAGCTGAGTGGGAGGAGGCAGAGAGGGAGAGAGTATGCATGGATGTCTCTCAAGGCCACCTTTCATTTGGAGTTTTCCACATGCCTGTCATTGCTGCAAATGCCCAGACTGCAAACAGGAATCAGCTAAATTATGATGTAGTTTGTTACCAAGTGGAAGAGTTAACAGCTTCTCTTATCTTTCAATAGCACAGACATAGGTTATTTGCTTAATAGACAAATTTGACCTTGCAAATATTGGTGTAACGCAAGGAGTAATTAAGCTTTACTGTAAGCAAAACACATTTTCCTTCCTACTAATATTAGAACAAACACCGAAGTTGGGTACCTACTCATAACTGGGGGTGTAAACCCAGAAAGGATTCTCAGGAGGCCTCTGGCAATGTTCGGGTGTCAAAGATGGACTATGGTATAGGCCACTAAGACTTTTAGATGGTTTTCTAACCTTACATAGTTACAATACGGTGCATATTCTGTATTTTCCCTAGATGCTTGTCCAAGGAAAGGGACTGTTTGGAGAAATCACCTCTTGCATCTTATTTTAGAGTGATGAATATTGTGCTATATCAGTGGCTACACATAAAATGTTTATGCTATTCTTTTTCAAAATTTATAGATCAACACAGACTATTTAAACATATTAGAAAGTAATAAGCCTGTAATAGACTGACTTCAGAACAATGGCTGAATTGGGAAAACTTCTTATTTTAAGGTCTCAGCCTTAGTTTCCTGACTCTTTATAGACTCACATGAATAAGGAGGTACAACTTTGTTTCCTATAACTTATCCATTGAGGCAGCTAGTCTCTTGACCTTACTTGGATTTGCAACAGTGGCACAAATTAGAATCTTTTAAATTTGATTGATGATTTATTAAACCAGCTATTTCATGTCTTCAGCAGGATCTGCACCAAAGGCACACAGAAGAGCCATGTCCCACTGCTGGTCCAAACATCCAACCAGTTGTAAACAAAACAGAATAGAGTTAAGAAATTACAGTTAAGGAGCCACTGGAAAAAGAATCAGACCTACATGAGAACAAAACGATAGAAATTATACTGAATACTTACTCTAAATATGAAGTGTCTCTGAAAACTTTCAATGAGAGTTTAAATAGTCCTTTCCCACACTGTAACAAAGAGAACAAACTGCTATCTTCTTATAATCATACTGAAGGCTCCTTTTTTTTCAAATTAAGATTTCTACAGGTAACTCTGGAAGTTAGTACAGGAGATTCCTGTCTGCTCAAACTGTTTTCCCAAAGTGACTAAAAGATGTAATTTGGTAGTGCTCATGATAAACTCAGAAAGCCACTGTATTTCCCAGTAGACTACGCGAAACAAACACGGCTGGCAGAGCCTGCTGAATAAAAAGGCAGGACTTTAGTTAACAGAGAGATGTTGATAATTACCAACTGGCAGACAAAATAATGTAAAACCTTTGCTGAGAGGCTGCTGAATTGAGTTATACTTTAACTCTGACATGACCAGAACAAAATGTGACTATCAGCTTTACATTGAATTTCCTCATCTTGATGAGGAAAACTGTTTTACTCTGGATAGTCAATATGAACTCCAGTGTGGATTCCTAGTGCATTCCCTAGAACATATCCCTGCAGTAAAAGGCTTCTGCATCACACACACTTGTTTTCTTACTCTGTCACAAATTTTACTGCAGGACATCATCCTATTCACAACCTTCTCTTGAGCTATTATGGACCTACCATCTAGTTTACAAGGCTTTTCACATCACAGTAACAAAACCCCTATTATCAATTTCAGTTTCTTCTTTAATCAGTCTGTTCAATATTTGTAAATTTATTTTGTTGCTTTAATGCAATCATCTACTACATTTCTATACAAAAAAAAAAAAAATAAATTCATACAAATCCCTTTAGTAGGCACTTATAAGACAGGAAGTAATAAACCTAATGCTACCAGTGAAATCTGAATTTTTACCCCTCCTTCTTACCATCCACAAGAGCAACAAATCAACAGGCTACACAGGGAGACTGAGATGCTCTGAATAAACAATACTGTTTTTAGTGTAGGGTGTGAGAATCCTCTGCAGGAAGCTACAAAATGTCAAGCTATTTGCTCGCACTTTAGATAATTTCAGATACGTTTGCAAAAAAAAAAAAAATAATCTTTTTGCCTTGTCTACAGCAGAATATTCAACACATAGTGACTGAACCCGTGAGGGAACAGCAGTATGAGCACCAGCGATGCAGTATATCTTCAGTAACCATGCTGTTTTGGGTTCAGGCTTACACCCACCCACATATGTTGTATTATACCATTGCATAACCAGAGATCCCTGGAGCCTGGATTCTCAGTCTCTATGGCTGCACACACGGCAACTGCTGTGCCAATACAGAAATACTGATATCGTGTGCTGGTGCACCACCCCATCAAAGTGCTACTAGTGCGACTTTCCCATAGAGGATATTTCTTCAGCCTTTTTATTTATTTATTTATTTATTTTTGTGCTAGTTGTTAATCTAAGAAAGTGATATGCTAAGGAGAAAACTGAAGTGGTTCATTTATGTATATGCAAATTACAAATGCTTTCAATAATTGCTTATTAGTAGGCAGTCAAAAGGAGACTAATACGGAGTCTGCTATAAGCAAGACAGCATTGAAAATGCAAGAAGAATATTCAAAAATATAGAGATCTGCTGAAGTCAGGGGACTTGAATTTTAGAATGGGTTATCATTTGTAGTTGATGATGGCGCATAATGAATGTGGAAGATGTTTGCCCACATATTCAATCAAAACGAGTTTAAATATTTGCCTCCTGGAGTGTCCAATGTCACATAAGTAAGACAAAAAAAGATGACAGTAAGTTGCTTTATCAAAACAACTGTTGCTTTGTCTGTGTTTCAACAGTTTTAGTCACAGAGAAAAGAAGAATGGCTTGCAGGTGAAATAAGAGGCCTGGAAAGGTAAAAAATACCTTGCTGAGCCCCAGGAAATTGGTGGAGAAAAGATTGTATGTCTGTATTTCTAGCCTGGAGAAGTCAAGGGTGACTGTCTCACTCTCCACAACCACCTGAAAGGAGGCTGCAGCTCGGCCTCTTCTCCCAGCCAACCAGCTCCAGGACAAGAGGACACAGCCTCCAGCTGTTCCAGGGGAGGCTCAGGTTGGATGTCAGGAAGAAATTTTTCACAGAAACGGAGATTCGACATTGCAGTGGGCTGTCCAGGGAGTTGCTGGAGTCACCGTCCCTGGAGGAGTTTTAGAGAAGACTGGATGTGGCACTCAGCGCCATGGTCTACATGACAAGGTTGGTCATAGCTGAACTCGACGACCAGAGGCCTTTTCCAAACTAACTGAATCTGTGGTTCTGTGATTCCATGCTAACCAAGAGCAGGGATCATTACCATCCTTACTTTCTTTTCCCCTTTTCCGAAGTCTCAGGAATTGAATTGCCGGCCCCTGTAATGAGGGATCCCGAGGGCCGGGTTGGATTCTCGGCGCTGGATTGGTGCTGCCTGCGCCGCGCGCACAGCGCTAGTCTCGCACCCCCCGCGCCATCGTAGCCCTGGCCCCGCCCCCGTTCTGGCCCCGCCCCCAGACAGGCCCCGCCCCTCGGCCCCGCCCCCTCTGCGCTGGCGCCGCTGCCGCGCCGCCCCCCCCCCCCCCCCCCGGCAGTGCGGTGCTGCGCCGCGAACATGGCGTCGGAGGGGATGATCCTGACGAACCACGACCACCAGATCCGCGTCGGCGTCCTCACAGGTACCGGGCCGCTCCGGGCACGACGCCGGGGACGCGCGGGGGGCGGCCGCGGGTCGGTGCGCGCCTCAGGCCGCCCCGCGGGGTTCCCCGCCGGCCGTCTGTCTCTCTCGTGGCGGCGCCGCCGCCGCTGCGCAGGGAGCGCCCCTCCGCCGTGCGTGCGGCACCCGAAGCCCCGAGCCGGGGTCGGGGCGTGGGGGCGGCGCTCCGGCCGCCGGCGGACGGCGTGAGCGGAGCCGGCCGGCGCTGGGCAGCGCTGCCGCAGGCGGGCGGGCGCCGCAGCCTCGGGGACTGACCCGGGGATAACCCGCGCGAAGGGGACGGAGCGCGCGGGTGGGCGAATGCCGGAGGGCATGGGGGGTCGGGACGCGGCCGGGCTTCCTCCGAACGCGGCGGAGCCGTGAGTGAGAAGGCGCTGGAGAAGCCAGCCCGCGGCCGGCGCAGTCTGCGGGCCGGCAGGTGCCGGGCCTGCCTTCTCCGGGCGGGAGGCGGCCTCAGCTCCCGGCCGCGGGAATGCCCGAGCGCGGCACGCTCCGCACGGCAGCTCCTTTGGGATGGCTCCTTCCCCTCCCCCCCCGGCATTTACTTTGGGAATTGGGAGGGGGTGGGTGGGGATGCTTGTGCCTGTATGCTCTCTGTTGGGAGGGGGAGGAGGGCATTTATGATGCTGCTGCTCATAGCGCACGGATGATCCTTTAATAAACCCGTGGCACATGACCTGCGGTGGTTGCACAGAAGGGCTCCCGGAGCCGGTAGGGGTGTGACAGGCTGGGGGGTTCCTTTGCCGGGATCTTGGCGGGTATCCCGGAGCCCCGCGGAGCCCCGAGGGGTTCCAGTGCATACGGGCGTCAGCGCCGTTCCTATGCAAGGAAGGGGCGAGAGATTTCGGCGAAATTTTTAGGCGTCAAGCTCAGTAGGTTTCACCAGGAGCCTGGGAAGACATGACTGTTCATGGAAAGCAGCGTTGTGAGCTCGCTTAGGAGTAGGAGGGTGCTTGGAGTGAAAGAGGGACATTGATGGGAGAGGAGGCCTGGCGTTAACCCTAATGTTATTGATTAGCTAGCGGTGTTTAACCCGAGTGGCGCGTTCGGAAGCGGCCCGAGCCCGCGGGAGCCCTCGGCGCTGTTCCTGTGCCGGGTGCTGATCCCGCTGCCGGGAGCAAGGCATGTCGCGAAGGCTGAGCCCTTCCCCTCCTTCCCTTCCTGGGAAGCGCTTGGCCGCAAGATGATTGTGACGATAAACCGCTAGAAAAGCACGGTATAAACAAGTGGAGATCCTTAGCGTTGCATTCAAATTCCAGGCAGCCAGATCCTTAATATGGGTAGAGCGTGTTGGACCAGATGCAAAAGTCACATGGGGTGGTTTGTTCCCTTTGTTCCTGAAGGATAGGACATGCGTGCCACTACCTATTATTGTAAAAGTTAAAGTGGGAAGGGAGTGCTAACAGAATGGTCTTTGCGTTATTTAGTACAACTTCATGGTGTGTAACTTGGGTTATTATTTTCTTTTGATCAGAGAGTTGTAATCATTTTCACATGTAAGTTTTCCCAGAATGCAGTACCAGGCACATACGGTGTTATAATAATTTAAATAACGATCTGGTCTCTCATTAGGTTCAGATAATCTTTCAGAATACACTTACTTTGAACTGTAAATCCTGTTTGATCATTGTTAAACTCTTTTAGCTTTATATTATCATTTGTAATTTCATTGAGAAGACCTTCTGGTCTAATTTTAGTATTTTGTTTTTAGAGGAAAGCCAAATGGCATAACCAAACAGAACAGTTTTAGTTTTTCCCCCTTAAGTAATTATTTTGAATTCCAGGCTAAAAATTTTTGCAAATAATTATTTTGCCATTTTAAAAGGGGATAGCTTGGCTTCTTACAATTTTCCTAGCCCTCTTTTTATGTGTGTTTGTAAACATGAAATAAAATGGTATACAAATGCCATAGCATATATTTGGCCAGCCTTAATTATTTTCATCCCTGGCATCTCTTTTAACCTGGGAAGAGAATATTTGTACTTTGTGGGATTTGGATCCCCTAGCAGTTTCTGCTGTTTCAGCTATGAAAAGATAGCAAATTAAAAAATGCAGTCTTCTGAATTTTTCTCATACAGATGAACTAATAATTGGTTCTTGAGCTAATAAATGCTACTGTATGGAGGAAGAAGTGTAGAAATGAAAAGGTTAGGTATGTGAACTATATTTTTTTAACATTTAGAGTAGCTTAGTGATCAGAAATTAGATAATTAACATGACTTCTTTAGCTTTTCTAATTAAGATCATAGGCATATGTTTGTTTTCTTATGAGTATATACTTGTGATCTTATCAGCACAGGCATACAGATTTATGCTCCTGTTAGATCTGGTATACTCGGTATAGAAAATAATCAGTACTGCACCTTATGGTCATATTCAGATGGAATTTAAATTTACTTAGGAAGGAGTAAGTCTGTTGAATTAATTTGGAATAAAGTTGTGTGTTTATTTTTAAATGAGGACATATGAAAATTATTTGGGTACACTGTTACTTTTATCTGATGTAGAGACTGATGCTCATGGCTCCAGAGTATATTGAGAGTGAGTAATGTTTGTCATAAAGCTTAGTTTCATTACATTGTTTTGTTTTGAGTAAGTTATTGTATTTAGTTTTGCTTGGTAGACCTCTGTGTTTGTGTATGTGTTGCCAGTTTCCACCGAGAAACAAATGTAAATTTTTCCACTTGTGGCAAATTAGGACAGGTACAGTGGATTAGAGAAACAGAAATCTTGGTTATTTTTACCAAAGTAACTTGACTGTGTTCAAACGCAAATTTATGCAGAATGTAGCACCTTGAGCATTTTTTACAAAAATTACTTGTTAACTCCTCTTGTACCCAAACTGTTGATGTCTTTTAGTTAAGAGTCAATGGTAAGAGTAGAGTTGATAATTAGGACATTTTCTCAACATCATGTCTTCATGAAATCAGGAAAAATGCTTTAGTGTATACAGTACCTATGGACTTGAAGATGACGCTCATGCTTATTTTTGAGCCTCTATATAGAAAGTTCTAGAGTTAAGCTTATTTACTGAAACAAGAGGAAATATACAACAGACTGATAACAAAACTGTGAAACTTGTGAACTAGAGGTTTATGTCTTATGCACATAGGAAGCTTGTTTGTGGATAGAAACTTGAATTCTTATCTTCGTGTCTTATCATTTCAAGAAGTTTTTTAATTTGTGAAGAGTGGAACTGTGAAAGTGTCATATTCAGCACCAGGGTTTAATGAAGTGTTCAGATTAAAGATGCTGCTCACTTATGTTCCAAACCTAGGTTTCCCTCTGCTACCTTTGGTATGTACTGCAGGCTCATGAGCTACTAATAGAACTTCAGTGTTATGTTGTCTTGAGATTACTGTTACGGTAAAATGCATTTTAAAAGGGCTGTGATGCTAACTGTCAGATTGGGAGATTTTTGTGATGGAATAACAGAGTTGGACTAACAGTGTCCAAACCTTTGTCATTGAAGTGTTCTGGATATCTTCTATCAAAACAGAAGCAGTCATAGAGAAACAAGAAATGTGGGGTAGATAAATGAGAAAGAGGAGAGGTATCCACAGTTACAGTAAAGGCTGGATTCTTTGCATACTCTGTATGTACTGTTGTGCATCAGTACTTTCTTGGTAAAATACAAGCAAGCCTTTCATGTTTGGGATATCTCTAACAGAACAGTTGTTAATCAGTTACCAGTGGTGTCAGGTTGCTGAACCTGGTGTACTAAGTACAGAATTTTGTAACGTTGAGGTTGGCTAGAAAAGAGGAGAAATTGTGTGTTCTGGCCAGAGTTGAATCAATATTAGGTCATCCTTCACTGGTGGTGGCACTGGTAAAAGTTATATAATCTGTGACCTTTCTTGTTTTGTCAGGGACTAAAGCTGACCCTTGACTGGAACCGTCCAGAGAGTTCTGAATGATGTTGCCATCTCCACTAGCCCAATGGAAAAAACCAGACTCTGCCTCTCTCTGGTTGTTCCTATTTTGTGGTTTTTTTCCTCTTCATCCCCATTATTTTCTTATTTGCCTCTCTTCTTGTTTTCTCTCCAGTAAGCAGGTAATGTAGCTGGCCAAAACTCAAGGTTTTGTTACACGTTTGGTTTTTTCAAAATATTCATGATAAAAATTTGTCAGATTTTGGGTTCGCTAATAACTCTTCATTCAGTTTGCTTTAGTGGCAGGTCTGTGAGAAAATCATCACCAGACATAAACAGCATTTTCTGTCTTTGCTCCTCATTTTGTATTGTTTCTCCTTGTTTAGGATAAAGCTCTCGGACTAACTTTCTTTCAGGATAGGTTTACTATGTTCAGTATTGCTTTAAAAGTGGTACAGCCTTTCCCTTTCATAAGGGGATAAGGGGTTTAGGCAAATTTCTCTTCAGATACATTGTTCTTCCTTTCTTCCTCTGTTTAAAGATTAAAACATTTTCAATGATAGCTGTTGCCATAAGCCTACATAATAAAGCAGACAAATGTTTCTGAATGTGTAGCTCAGACCCTGATGTTCCCATAACCCTGTAGTGTGAAAGATTACAGCAGTGTCTTTGTGTTTGAAGTGACTCTGAGCGTGGACATTGTGTCTGAATGTATCAGTTTGAAGCAAGCTTTCTTCTGAGATGGTGAGGCCCTTATCTACTAGAGAACTGCAACCAAAGAGGTTGCCTGGGCAGATCTGAAGTTCAGTGATATGAATGTTTTGTAAAAATTATCTTTGAGAAATGTGGGAAACAAAATACTTACAGTATCACTATATGTTGGTCAGACTGTTTTAGAAATGTATAGGCTGTCTGTTTCCCAACTAAAAAGTCATATGCTTCTCTCCTGTTTTATGAGGTACCTTCTTACGACTTTCCTCTAAGTCTTCATTAATAACATGCAAGTTGCAAGATCTCTTCATGACGATGGTTCTGTTCATAGTTTGGAATTTGTGCGAAACTTTCTTATAGAGGTGTGTGTGGGAGGGAGAGGACTGGCACTAGGTTTGCTAGGAGTTATTGTCAAATAACTCTAATTGTCTAAATTGAAGTTGCTTAGTTTTTTTGTTTGTGATCTGACTTCTGTCTAGAATTACAACTTACTGTGCACTTATCTTCAAAACATAGATTAAAGGCAGTAGCTTCTCCTGGTAGCCTTAGTTAAAGAAATGCTGTGCTTCCATTAAAACTTTCTGGATTCAGAGTAACATTGATTTTCATCTTTCTCAACTGTAAGACTGTCACAATGTTGAGTTTATCCATAGATACTAGGAGATCACCCTCTTTGCCATTTGTAGCTGGACATCTTCACAAAAGCATTTATTTTTGACTTTTTAAATGGCTGTGATGATGAGCTTTAGTCTTGTGAACGTGATCCTTTTTGTAGTCTAACTATGCTTACCTTTTAAACTTAAAGAGGAAGAAAGTCCTTGCTTTCCCCCCGCGGTTTAGTGTACAGTGTGCAACAAAAATAGGCTGAAATCTCTCTGATATAGCAGACTCTTGTACTTTAAAGTTTTAGTTGCTTGCTACAGTACTCTTTTGAATGGGAAGAAGTAGAAACACTGAAACTAAAAGCATCTAAAGAAAGAGATTTAAAACATACACGTATAGATGGGGAATAATACCTGCTTATGTAGAAAATGGCCATTAATTTTGGGATTTATGCTTTTTATAGATCCAGGGTAAGAAGTCTTGTGTACTCAGTGTTTCTTGATTTGGAGTTTACTTATCCAAATACAGTTGAAAGACTTCCATCTTCACCCACGCTCCATGTCTGTGGTTCATATTTAGCAGCACAGAGCATACCCATTACAGCATGTTTTCATTTACTTTTCTAGGTTTATATTTGTCTACTTTTCCAGTACTGCAGGAAAACTTTCCATGTTATTTTTTTAAAAAATTAGTGATTGTGAATTTAATGAGGACCAGCTTAGTTCTGGAATAACCTTTAGTTGGTCTGCTGGCTTTGTTAATTGGGCAGTAGCAGAATATGTGATCATCAGGCCATGTTTTGGAGAGTCTAGCATACAAAATTCTGATACACAGACACAGAATTCCACCTTTAATGTTGATTCAGCCGTGGCTGTCTGAATTTTTTTGTAGGTAAGCAAGTATACATTCTGTTGTCTGCGATTTGTGAGGTTATGCAACAAGAGAACATAATAACTAAAAATGAGAACAAATTTTAGTTCTTGCTAGATATTATAATGTCTTGAAGTGTGGACTAAGTAAAATAAATAAATTACATTCTGTTCATATATGTAGATGCAGTATGCAACTCTCCACTTCTTACATTGAAATGGTCTTATATTGTAGTATTGTGTATGACAGAATTCTTCTTGAAAGTTTAACAGAATGCCTGAAAAAGGTGTCCTTGGAGAGCAGAAGGGTAATAAGGGAAATGAGCAGGTAACAGCCTTTTTCCTGTGGGATGTTTTTAATTAATAAAAAAGAGCATAGCATTTTGGCTTTTATTTTATTTTATCACAAAACAATTGAAAAAATAAGTTAAAATTTGAAAAACAGTAATTGCATAAAAAAGTGCTTGGGAAAAAAAGACTTAATTAGGCAGTTATCTTAGAAAATTTCATTTTGGAAGTAAGATATTTGTATGTGATGTTTTGTTTTCAAACCAATTCACTGAGGCCTATTTTATGCCTAACTTGTCAAGTGGAAAGAAATTGGCATAAAACCTTAAGAATAATCTTCTGTGTACATTTTGCAAAATCCTGCAAAACAGGGCTCTATCCTACTGTTAAAATGTGGGTGAATGATGTTTTATAAGGAATAAAATACATTGTCTCATAATATGAGATAAACAACAAGACTTGCACTGTCTGACTTCAATGGTTAGGGAATAGCTATGTATAACAAAACCTATTTTTGAGCAGTATAATGTTTTTTGATACTTTTCCAAGACCTTCAAGAACTGACTCAACATTAATTTAGCTTTATATATGAGTTACCTAGAACAGTAATTTTAATAATTCCAGATGTATTACGACATTTCATTATGTATTCAACATACAGATTGTATAAGTAGACCTATAAAAGAAATATATTAAGAATTGTTTGTGTACTTACAATCACAACTGTAGAAATACATATTTCTACTTTTTCCTTTTCTAATTAAATTATATCACTTATTATGTAGTAAAGTGAAGAAAGTGAAGAAGCAGAATACACTTGGGCTTTGAACTATAAAATTTTTGTGTGTTTTTAGTTCTTACTGTGTGGTTATGAAATTGTTGGTTTTCTTCACTGGCCTGTGTATTATAGGGAACTTACATGGAATATTTTTCCTTTAAAAAATCTTTCATGCATGTATATTGTTGGTTTTCCTGGATATCATATGTGACTTTTGAGATCTAAAAGTGGGAAGCAGAAATTAAAGTATATGTTAAATTATATGGTGTGGTTTTGTTTGTGTTTGTGTTTTTTGGTTTTTTTGGTTTTTTTTTCCCAGGTGTTATAGTTTGGATTTGTTGGGAGGTGGGATTATTGGTACTTTTTTTTTCTTTTTTTTAAGATGTATGCTGGAGGGGATTTAAATTCATGCTGAAATCTAGGAATTAAGTTGTTTATTCAGAATAATTTTGTGGGAAGTTGTATGGATGAAAAACATGCTTTGGGAATTAAAATGAATTGCAGTGAAGTGTCTTGCAGTTCTGACTCAGAAGGAAAAGGCTTCTAGGACCTCTACAAATGATGCTTGTCATTAAAAAAAAGGAAATTCCCTTTATTCTTATCAGGCTGCTTCTGATGCTGTTAGATAGGCCACTTAGGAAAGAATTGATAGCAAGACCTGAGATGAGGTCTGTAAAGTCTTAATCCAATAATTCTTGAAGCAATATTGAATTGGTACTAGTTAGGAACTCTGCAAACCAACACACTTCTACACTGCTATTTCTTACCCCTTCTTAAAACAGTTCTCATGGGATTAGGAAGATAAATGAGATTGCCAAAGAACAGATATTGTTGGGCAGGTATGTATCCTCCTACTAGGTACTTGCAAATCCTGTCCTAGGAAGGTGTGGGTGGCAGCACGTTTCTGGAAGAAGATTTCCAGGTATTTGAATAGATATTGCATAGTTTCCTAATGACATGGTTCTTTCATATGATGTAGAGTAGTGGCAGAGCAGTGTAGATGGTGAGAAACCAAAGGCTTGCTGTGGATTCCCTGTCAGAAACTTCGCCTCAGAAAAAAAGTGGGAGAAAGCAGCAAGATACCTAAAGTAAGTACATATCTGGTGAGAAAAATGCTTGGTGTTTCCAGGAAAAAAGGAAAAAAAAACCCCATAAGATTAAAGGGAATACATACTTCTCCTTTCCTCTTTTTTTAGCCTAATTTCTCTGGTTAGTTGTGTAAGTACTTGAGACATTAAATAAGCCTACAGCAAATCAAGGCTTCTTAAAATCAACTTCCTTGAAGAAATAAACTGTAAATTAAGCATAGTGAGGAAAAAAGTTGTGAAACACCTTTAGAAGAGAGTGCAGGGACAAAGTGTTTCTGTAGATAATATACACAAAGCTCTAGGGATGCTGAGATAAAGTTGCAACAGATCTTCCTATATGTGTAACTCCTGCTGATTAAAACTTCATCATTGCTGGTACACTCTAATTTAATACTTTAAAAAAAGAAAAAAAAAGAAAGTATTATAAAACTAATCATGTATAAAATGGAGCTTTTGGAGAATGCTTTTTTGTCTCCAGGTTTTTCTCCTGTTTTTATGATGTACTGAAAGAATTCCTTCTTAGGTAGTTACTCTAATGTTGTTCCTTTCCCTTGATAGATGTAGTAAATCAATGTGGTATAATTCCATATCTACTAGATTTAGCTGAATCTAAATCCAGGTACTTCTAGTTTTTGTAAAATGTACTTGATGGTAGGCTTTTTTAATGATTGTTGTAATCAAGCAGACTGAAATGTCTGCAGGGGGAATTTCTTTTCCTCCTAACCTCCTATTACAAGAGATTCCAAACCCTTCTGATCATGCAGACATTTACTATGGCATTAATTTAACAAAGTAAAGAAGAAACCAGTAAAAGATACGTGGAATAAACCAGGAGACTGAGGATTTTGAGAGTTTTGAGAGAAATCTCATAACTTTTTCAAGTAAATGTTACTACAGGGTTGTGCTGTATCACATAATTCTTTGGAAAGAAGGCAAGGCACAGAGCTTTAAAAATTTGGGAATGGTCATGTCAATAGGATGTGCGTGGTTCAAGTTGGTTATATTTGTTCCAGAATCTGATGTTTCAGAACCTAATGTTATTCTGATAACTATTTTTTAGGAATGTGCTCTGTTCCACAGTAAGAAGGTAAGCTGTCAAGCTTTAAGGTCTGATCTTGCAGTTAAATTCCAGCATGGTAAGAATTAAAGCTGTTACCAGCGTCTCTAGTGTGCAGGACTTTCTTATGAGTGAGACTCAGGCTTTTTTCCTAAGCATTAAAAATCAAAATGGAAACTGTAAAGTTCATGTTAAAAGCAACTGCTGAAAAAAGCAACTGATGAAGAATTTCCTGTGATTGTTAAGCTTCAAGGAAGCTCACCTGCCTGTTCCTATTTCTTTATTCCAAAGGGTATAGCTCTAGTTTATGCACAATGGTTTCAGTACATGACTTTTCTCTTTGGCTTGGCAGTTGATCAAAGAGAATTAGAGAAAATACTAGTTGTCATTTCGCCGTTGTTTTGTCAGAAAAGGGTTCAAGTAGACTTTCTGTGACTGCTTTGATGAACAGAACATCTTTCTGGAAAAGCCATCTGAGGCAAATTTCTGTATAGCATTAAACTGGGACATCATGGATTATCTTTAATATTAGAAAAATCTTTTAATTCCTTGATAGCATGTCTTGTATTCCATTATTGTTATGTGTAAGTTGCTGTGAGGACTCATCAAATCATAAGGGAGATTTTAGATGTGAAATAGTAATAATTTTCAGTATTTCTTACCAGAATAGTAGCAGCTTTTCATATACTCCAGAATAATTTTAGCAGGTTTTCACATTCAGATTATTCCTAGGAACCTTTTTCTGCAGCGAACAAGCACCCGCTAAAAATGTTCTACCTGTGCTTCAGCCTCCGGAAAGTAAATTCAGCTGTGCATATGAAAAGTATGCTAAGGAAAACTACTTTAAAATGAATGGTTGAGATCTTATTAGCATCTAGAAAGTAGCTAATGATTAGGGCACATTCAGGAGCTTTTTCAGTGTTTTAGATGTTGGGAAAACATCAGCCTGGAGCCATTTGAGGCAATAGTAAAATATATATTCTAATTCCTTCAAAGTATAAATTTAAACTTAATACCCCCTTAGATGCTGACATTCCAACTAGCAGCCATTGCAGGAAAAAAAACTCAGATGCAGATATTCCCTATGTTTGGATAATTAGATACTGTCTCAATTCTTCAATGATACGCAATTTTAAAAAAACATTTTGTGCTGTACCTAGGTAAGTCTTTTGACTGTAATACAGTAGGTTGCCTTTTGTGATTTCATTCAATGTAAGTCTTTGATATCAAGTACTGCTGCTTTAGAGAAACAGATCTTAGTACTGGGGTCTTCACCTGCAGATTGTTGAGTCTGCTTTGCCTCACACTAGCTCAAAACCCATGGAGTGACCTTAGTAATTGTTGGAGTGCATTAGGTGCACTTGTGGAGTGCATCTCATTTAGTTTGGTCCAAAGTGAATTCTGCATTCATACTTCATTCTTCTCTGCAGTGTGAACCAAAGTGTGGTGATTGGGGACTCTTGGCAGACAGCTTAAAAGCCGCATTCTTGAACCAAGCTCAAAAACTCAGTATAGACATTCTGTTGTTTTTTGCCTTCATGGAGTTATGTGTGCCTCTTAAAATTCTTGTGCATGCCGGAGGGGTCTTCCAGTGGATAGTACTAAGGAGACCTTCCTAGAAATGGAAGGTGACCAGGAAAGATACTGGCTCTTGAACTGCTTTTGTGCATTTTGTAAAGGTGATGTGGGTGAGGGCATATAACCTTTGAATATTTGGATACTCTAGAGAAAGTGATATGTCTTTCATTAACTAGCCTTGAAATGCCTCTTAACTTAAGATAGCCCAAAGTAAAGTCCGGTAGTATGTAGAAGTATTTCAAATGTCCAAAACTAGCCATAGAATTACAAATTTTTATAAAACCTGTAGCTGAGGAAATGACAGAAAAAGCATGTTTAAATTAATCCATAGTTTGAACAGGCCTATCTGTACCTGTCTGACTTGTCCGGTAGAAAAATACATGCAGCACCTTTTCCGGGATTTTATCTTCCTGCATTCACTACATCTCAAGGTGAGGTACTTGTGGTGTACCATGCAGTCTGCTATAAGTGGCCACTGCTTTAGAACCAACAGGTTTAATCTTGGGCATGATTCTATCATCACTCTCCTTGTTCACTGCCATGCTATGCTGTGCTGGCGTAACCGGTTGTGTGGCTGTGCAGGCAGGGAACTGAAACAGAGGAAAATTAGCCTCCCAAAAAAGAAGGATCCTTTTGAGCTGAGTCCGTTCTGTGATCTGGTTCAGTACTGAGCTCTGCAGACTTCTGCTTCTGTAGGTGAATGGTGAGCAAGGTTGGCAATTTTTTACCTCTGTTGTAAATTTTTTCAGTTCTGTTCTGTCTTCTCTTCAATCCTGCCATTTTTTTTACTCTGTGCAAAACCAACTTAACTGGCTAACCTAGTGGAAAACTGTTCTTCTTTTGAGAAATTAGTTTTCTGCAGCTGGAATAAACTGAATCAACTCGGCAAGGGACTATCAGGAATGGGGGTTTGAGGGAGGAGCTAGATTGTTCAGGTGGGGTTGGTAAAAATGGGAGATAGGACTACTCTTTCCTCAACACAGCTAACCCTGTGTAGTTCACTTGCATCAGTTGTGAAGGTGGTCTTGGCACTCCTTAATCTGGCTGTGTTGCCTCCTTTGTGCAACTGTTGCTTTGTCAGGCCAGGTGTCCTCCTGGCGGTATTTACTAGCTCGTCCTCGTGGACAAGCAAGGACCCTGCCTCTGCTCAGTAATAAGCTGTAAAAAAAACTTAGTGAAGGAAGGGAAGAATTTTCCTATTACAGGAATTTTTTCTGAGGAGAGGATAAATCAAGATATATATTTTTCCATTTTGTATGTAAAGCTCTTTGATTGATGTAGTAGTAGGTAAATATGAGGGCTGTGCTACATTTGTGCTTAGCAAAGAGCTGAACATCTGAGAACTTGCATGGTAGGTAACTAGAAAAGCTGAATGTTAGATTTCTGCAGTGTTGAATTTGGGAAAAGGTGAACACTTACACATTTAGAGGCACATAAGGTCACTTTATGAATGTATTAGTTTTTTAATAGTCAAAACATCTAACATTTAGTTTTTCTAACCTATTATCTTGACTACAGTATGCCTGACAGAACTAATTGGATGACTATATATGTATATTAATATGCATACACACACAAACATTAATTATAGTGTATATAAGTAATTTTTAAAACAAGAAAAGTGACACGTTTTTGCTGGGTTTGATTTCCCTTTTGCTCGAGGGTTTTCTTTGGCACAATTCAATCTGTCATCTTACTTACACTCAGTATAGTTTTTCTAAGCATATCTCTAGTTCAGTCTAGCTATTATGCTAACTTTGAGGCTGCTGGCCTGCTATGTACTAAATTGAGATGATTTGCTACTGACTTATTTTTCTTCTGTTGGACATCTGTCTGTATACCAACTACTTAAAACATCTGCATGCAAGATCATCATGTGATTTTGTTTTGGCCCTGCATACCTTCTTACTGATGAGAACAGAGTCATTACCTTTCTCTTGAATGAACTGTTATCCCTGGATTGATGGAGGTAACTGGAACAGCCAGTGTAAGGCATCAGCTGTTTGGGCAAGTCAGGCTTTGAGATTCTTCATATTTCCTTAAAATGGGGAAGGGATTGGGTTGAAGATGAGGATAGTTAATTGTATAATTGTGGTCAGTGGACCATGTGCAATTAAATTTAAGTCTTTAACTACAACTCAGAAGCCTGCTGGTCCATGCATTTGTCTAATATTGTGTGTTTTCATGGTCTCCATGGCTACTAATTATGTACAGACCACGGTTTGAGTGTTGAAACACCGTATTTGGAGATAAATTGCAAATGTAAGTAACATCTTCGGTATTAAGGTATATCTATAGTGGAAGTTTGATTTTTGAAATAGCAGAAAATACTGAAATCCTGTAGTCACTATAAAAATCATAACATAAAAGAACAGTCTGGCTAGAAAAATGTTAAGAATTAATAACAAAAACACAATTTTACAGGAAGTGTGAGAAAAAGAAACTATAGAAGGAATTGATAACCATGTTATGTAAAATCAAACCAGTATCATAAAGGATAGCTTCTAGCAAATAATGTAGAGACCAAGGTTATACAAATGTGGTGTAAAGGCTGTTAGTGGACAGCAGACAAGCTCAACAGAAAAAAGATTTGTGTGCTTAAAGATTATGCATTTGTAGGTATGTGCAAGCATCCTGTTCACTAGAAAAGCTTAGCAAGAGCAAAATTAGGGTATTATTACTCTATTCTTCCCATAAAAACAAACTAAATGTTCTAGATGTTGATAATCCCAATAGCCTCTCCTTAAAAATCCCTCACTGAGCCTCATTCAAAGCTGACAAATATTGAGTCTTTTAGCAATTCTTTATGAATTAGTTTTTTACTCCATTGTGTTAAAGGTGAAATTAATCCCACCTAGAGCTCTCATCTGTCCATGAGCTCTCATTTATCCCAGCAAAATTATTCCTATATATGGTGAACAAAATGTGAACTAGTCCAGATGATAGTATTTTGCCAAGCCAACTTTCAGTGAATTTCTTTCAGTTTACTATGAGTAAATGCTTGTGCCCACACAGTAGAGAAGGGAACAAGTTGCTGCCAGTGTAAAGAAAGTGGGAATTTTTTTCTTTTGCTAATAATGCATGAGAAAAACGGATCTTTTGCCAAGACATTAGTGGCCCATGTATTTGGGAAGTATACTGTTGCCAGGCCCTCAAAACTTGTATTTTTACTGTAGTGCACTTTTATCAAAATCAGAAGTTACATTATTTGAGAAGATTGCATAGATACAATTACACTTGGTGGCCTTGTGCACCACCCATTGACCGTTGATTTCAATTTCAGGGGCAGTGACCTGGGGCTACATATAGTGCTCCAGAACTCAATTACCAGTCATTCACTTAATCATGCTTACAGAAGCATATGCTGTTTGTGTGTCTGTAGGATATTTCTCTCTTTTTTGGATACAAAATGATCGGCTTCCTGGTTTTGAAGTAATTGTGCTACTTCTGGTGATATCTGGTTGATCTGTGAATCTGCTCCTGCTTTACTAATGTCTCATCTTCCTTCAGGAGCCCATTAGATTCTGTTTATTTTAATTACTTTTCTTTATTAACCTGTACAGAATTACTGGATATTTGTTGAAGTTTCAGAATTTAATTATAGCTCCTATTACAACTGATTAAAAAAAAAAGGTTTTGAAAAAAGGTGATGAGTGGGAAAGTATTCCTAAGAGTTTCAGCCGTTCCTTTTCCCCCTTAGTCTCACCATGGAGCAAGATGCTTGAGCATACTTCTTTCTTAATGACAGCAAGAGAATAAAGCATTAAAAACCTTAGCTCTTTAAAAACAATAGAAGATAAAGACGTGAGGCCAACAGATTCCTTTGCTGTCATTTTCTTCCATGTCTGACTTTTCATCTTTATATTTGGTGTAGATTGTACTGGCTAAATACTGGAAATGGCTTTTTAGTGCTTTTCTGGTATTTTTCATTGAAAAGACTTTTCAGTTACTGTTATTTCTGTTCTTGTGCAGGTTTTATTCTTTTGTGAATTGACAAAGGCATACTTCCTTTGGGACTGACTGTAATATCTTTCATTGCCTGTAACATGACAGGTTATACTGAAATCTTTCTCAGCAGTGTTGTTTTCTTGTTTTTTTTCTTTGGATGTATGTGTCTTTATAGAGTTTGTTGATCAAATACATCATATATCTTGTTGAGATTATTTTTGGTGTTAGATGAAAAAGTCAACCTCTTGAATGCAATTAGATTGAGCATTTTCTTTCAGAATTTCTACTAAATGTGAAGTGCTTCTTGGAACTTTTTTATTTGTACCTGCTTTGGATTGACATCTCCTGGAATCTCAGGATTTCATCAGGTTATCAGGTCAACAGTTGCAATTACCTTTTTCTCATTTCTTTCTTACTTTATTTTTTTTTTCTTAAATCTGGCAGATGACAGGGCGTTTATTCCACTTTGCCTCACGTTCCTGAATGACTTCATAGGCAACTCCATGAAAGGTTTTTCCCACAGTCCATCTTTCTTGTATTAGCATAGCTATGAGAAGAATGTGTTTTCTGTTTATAATTGCTTGTAAATATTACCGCTTTTGACCATGGTTGTTTCTTTCATTTTGCAGCCAGTGATCTTTCTAATAGTCTGTTGTCCAGGAGGATATATCTGGAGAATGAACTGCTTTAGTGCAGTAAAAAGGAAGTAATTGAAAGAAATCACTAAAGGATATTGTGGTGGGTGCAGCAGCTGAGCCCCCGCCCAGAGGCTTACTCACTGCCCCCAGGCAGGATGAGGGACAGAATTAGAAAAGCAAAAGTGTGGAAACTCATCAGCTGAGACAAGGGCAGTTTAATAAGTGAGGGAAAGGTGTGTGCCTTAATGAGATCAAGCTACACAATACCCACTGCTCTCAATTTACCAGGCCAGTCATCTCCTTGTGGAAAGTAGATTTTGTTAGGCTGGTCTCTGTGTTCTGCTGCATTTTTTCCTACCTGTTAGCCAGACAGGTAGAAAAGTGCAATTTTCCTTTGTATGTGACCTTCTACCAGACAAAAAGTACCAATAAGAAATTGAATAGCTTGTTCTGCAAATCTATCTGCCCCCTTTGTTCAGGAATGCAATTTATAGATCATTGCAAGGAGCCAATACCCACTGTACGGCTTTGCCATCTGGTACAGATCCTGTAGGATGAAGAAAGACTTTTATGAACATATTTTATCAGTTTACATTGTTGGTTAATGGTTTGTCTACAATTGGTGAGTAGCATTTTTACTTCTGTGTTAGCTTTTTGTAGCTGCTGAAAAAGCTTTGGTGATTCATCTCCTTTTCTTGTCCCTTCAATGGAATGGAAATTCAGCTTCCATACTTTCAAGGAGTTTCCTTCATAAGGAAAATAAAAAGTATACATTCTAACTGTAAGTTCCATTTAAGTCAATATAGTATGTTTGCCATGTTCCCCTGGGCTTTTACACAACTATCTAATGTCAATTACTGTGCATTGATGATGCATCTTAAGATACAAACTGTTTCTTTAAATTTTTGTATGTGAATGTAATTGAAGAAAATCCTTTCATTGGGTGCCAAAATGAGATCATTTGAGTAAGGATGCAGTTTAAAGCTGTTTAAAGCTCACAGTACATCACAGCTTGACAGAATTCTGTGATTTATTCTATATTAGATGTAATTTCAGATACTAGGTTGTAACTAATAACATTATTCACTGTGCATGAAGTTTTTTCTGCCAAAATACATTACTTTTTATTTATACATTATGCAGATTTCTTTTATTTATGTAAGTACTTTGCAAATGCTCAGGTAAAGAGGTAGTGAACTAGATAGAAACTGATGTGCTACATAAGGCTGCATACTTAAAAGAAGAGTTTTTAAGTCTCTGAGGACAAGAGCCAACACTCAACTTACATGCAAGTCCTGAAATAAACTTGGATTCTTCTATTAGCTTGGATTCACTCATAATTAACTTTGGCTACTCTAGCCTGACTTTTAAAATATAGCTTACTAAGTAAAAAACACTTGTTGGTTATTTAAGAATTTCAAGAGAACTAGTATAATGTAATATATGAGTTAAGACATCCTAGAAGACACAGTCAATTTGAGTATTAAATGAGATGCCATTTATTAAATTTGTATCTAACAGCCTCAGCATCAAGGGCCTATATACCACTTATTTATTTATTATTTTGTTTATTTATTAAACAAAATCTAGCAGTTGAGAGATGCTCTTAGAACACACATGATACATTTATTTCAGTTTTTCGCTTTTGAAAGAGAGTGGTTTTTTTAGGATTTTTCAATGCTTGAATATGGTTTCTTACTAAGCCTTTCCACATCAGGTAACCAGGATCAAATGTCTTGAAAGTGTTAAGTGGACACAGCTTTGTTCTTGAACTTACTCTTTATAGTTCCTTGGTTTTTTAACAGAATACTTTTGTATAGCATTTGTTAGCTGAACAGCTAAAATTCTGCTCAGACAGTTTGTCTACTCTGTTTTAAAGGAAAGCCCATATGAACTCACTAGTCTGTTCAAATAAGCTAATTCAGAGAAGTACAATCTGTACATTAGAATTACATAATGTATATTTTTGTTGTATACTTGGCTCTAAGAGACGGTTCGGATTTTCCCTCAATGTCTGTCATATTAACAGTATCAAAGCTTTACTTTTCTGAGGCCTAAAGTGTAGTCATTAAAGCAAAGGGAAGACATGATATTTAAAAAGAGTATTTTGAAAGTAACAATTATATATTTCTTTGATAATTAAGGTTTGCAAACCTCTAAGTTTACTGAGACACTAGTAATCTACTGGAAATGACATACATGGATACATTTTGCCTTCCTCTTATATCTGAGTAGTTTCTTCTGACTGCATCCATTCTTGCTCCAGGGCTAAGAATTTGAGATAGGAAGTTAAAGAAGCTCCAGTAGTGTTAACTTAATGTGGTACTCAAAAGTATATAGCAGTTTCTAAAAAAATGAACAAACATTTCACAGTTAATTTATCATATTGATCAACCTATGTAAACATTACCTTTCTTGTGTGTCTTCAAGGCTAGGCTGAAGATTTTTGAATGAAGACAAACAAAAAAATAGTGCATGATCCAAAAGATGCAAGTTGAAAAAAAATAAAAAAGGAAGAAAAGCTGCAGTTGACACAAGAAGGTGGTTAGCGTTAACATATAGTGTGATGATGGATGTCAGGGGCAGAGGAGGGTGTTAAGTCATTGTTTTAGACTTGTGAGGTGGATTTACTAGAGTTTGTGTCTTTCTGAGCAGAGAATATTGTGTTGATCCAGTAATTTGGGGATATTTTTATTGCTCCAGGGAATGCTGTATTAAAAGTAGAAGCAGCTTTAAATATTCTTTAAAATGGAATGCATTGCCTTTAGTCTCTCTGTGGAGCATGCTATTAGGAGCTATATCCCTAGCTACACTTGTGAAATTAAAAAAGCTTCATGGCTGGAAAGGTGCCCAAATTCTGAGAAATCCTGTCTTTCTGAAGAGAGAAATAAATAGTCAATCAAAAATAGGTATCTGTAACGCTTTGTAGGCTAGATCCAAAGAGAGCCATAGATGTGGTGATGCTCCAGTATCTTAAACTTCAGTAGTTTGGACCATGCAATGGAAGGGAAGAGAACAGGGTTCAGTATTTGCATTTTGAACTATTGTTGAATTTTCTTGTCCTGTTAAAGGGCAAGTAACAAAACAGAAATAGTCCCTGGAGCAGGGACTAGAATCTAGGTCTTCTCTCCCAGCTGAGCACCCTGGTTATTACCAGGCTACAGTGTGATCCTTGTTAATTGTCCAGATGCCATAGCATTTTAATTTTTAGCTGGGTAGTTACCTAGCTTTATCAGACTAGAAGCTTGTTACTATCCAGCCTTTTAGATTCCTAATTAAAGTGCTCTTCTGGGAAATAAATGCATGGTTTTAAATCCCCATATGCTAACAGGGAATTAAAGCCAAATTCCTTGCCTCTGTGGTACTCGCTGTAATCTGGTATGTATCTCCAGGGAAAATTCTGGATCAGTAGTCCCAAACCATTTGTGTACCTTGTGTACCTTGCACTGCTGTTACACAGCCCCACCACTGTCCTTTCACTGGGGGGTGTTTGCTGCTTCGGGTGTAATCTCTGTGTTACCTTGCACATGAGCCTCCTAGTGTGTCTTGGTGGAGCTTCAGCCTTCTATAAAGTTGCCACCAGAAAAATTAAGTGTATTTATCATCTCTTTTTCTAGGGAAATCCTGTGGTGTTTATTGGATGACTTTGTATAGGACTTGAGGGCCTGAATTTTGCTTATATGCAAAAATACTTCTATTACATGCTGCCAAGAATTCAGAAGCCATGCAGATGATGAGAAAACATGATGCTTATGAAGTATTTGAATATGGTAAAAGCGGGAGCACTGTTTTTTGTTGCCATTTAAATAAAAATATCTTAACAGTTAGAAAGTTCTGGGGTCACCCAGCCTGGATGCTGTATTAATGCACTTGAAGGAATAAAGCTGCTGGACAATCAGATTTCCTTTCAGTTGTTTAAGTTAAATAAGAACAATTATTTTTTTAAAGAAAATCAAAATAACTAACAGCCCGTTTTACTTAAGAAGGTTTTTCTGTCATGGCTTCTCTGATGTAGTCTTCTTCAATGTCTTTTCAAAACAAAAGTTATTTGGATATACTTTAAGATTGTAGCAGGCAGGAAAAAAGTTTTGGAGCACTCTCCCCAGCTGTCCTCCCCACAACTTCATTGACATGCCATATGATTAAAAAAAAATTATTAAAAATTATTAAAAAAAAAAAGAAAAAAAAAAACATTTGAAATCAGTTCTCCTCCCCTTAGTTTGTTTCCTTCCTAGATAAATAATTCTAGGTAGTTCACTGCATTTTTAAATTATGTGCACTTAGTATTTGCACAATTATAATTTTCCATCTTAATATTTTGGTAGTGGTCGTTCTATGCAAAGTGATTGGTGTCAAGGTTTTTGGTTTTGTGTTTTGGTGGTTTGTTGTTTGGCTGGGGTTTTTTTGTTTTGTTATGGTGGGTTTTTTTTGTTGGTGATGGTATTATGTTTGTTTCTTCCTGAAAAACAAGAAAGTGCTGATGTGACCTTGTCCATATCTTAGCTAGCGGGTGCCTTTAGAATAAGATGATACTGCATCATAATTTCCTGATGAGTTACAGCATCATGATGGCATGTGCTCCCACTCAGAATCTATTTTAAGAAAGGACAGAAGCACTTTCTTATAAGTAATCTTGTACTCAAAAATACTGGATTGGAGTGAAGAAAGTCTACAAAGTAATGGTGTTCTTTTTGGAGATCAAAAGAGAATTAATGGAAAAGTAATTATTTAATTTGTATAGTTAAAAAAAAAAACTTACCAGAAAAAAAGCTTCAGCAGCATAATCTCTCTTTTTTATATTAGTCTGTACATCTATCCCTAAAACAGATTCATACAGCAGAAGAAATATTCAAGACTTCCTCAAAGAAGCTCATGGCCCTCTTAATTAGGCAAGAGCTTTCAGAGACTGTTTAATGTTTAACATTGTAGCAGCCCTTAGAAATTGCAGCATGTGGTTAGGAAATTTGTTATCAAGTTTTCTGTGTAACAGAGCATCTGATCTCTTTGCTAAATGTGCCTATTTTGACACTGGTTTCAGTTTGTTAAGAAAATGTAGTTCATTTGAGCAAAATTATTGTAAGGAGCAAGTCTTAAGAGGAAAACACTTCAGTATGCTGTAAATACTGCCCCAGTCTTGGACAACTCTGTGTTTTCCAAGAATATAAGGGTCCTGAAAGTGTTTGAGAATGCTGTGTAGAATTAAATGTTCGTTAAATTGACCTTAATGAGGTGAGCTCAGGTTTTTTATACATCTGTTAGTTCAGATTAGCTGTATTTTAACCCAAGATCACTGTCACCCGGCTATATACACTGTAAACTGTTACAGTCTTATTTTGCACTTAGAAAACAGGGCAGCTGAGTACTATATAATACTACTATATATTAGTACCACTATACAGATTAGTACTATTACAAGAAGAAAAATGAGTACAAACCTAAATATTTCAAGTTGTGAGCCATACCATTTTCTGGTGGACTAGAGTATTTTTACATTCTTTCTATGCTGTTTTCCTATGAGCTTCTCATTATCTGAATATAGCTAAATTAAATGTGCTATTAACACATCACTATTTCTTGAATGGCACATGGGAATAATCAAAATTTGAAAAATGGAGCATAGAGGGGACTGACTTCACCTAGCTTGCTTATTTTTACATTAACAAAATGTAGGTAAGAAATCTTTAGGTCTCTGCAGTCTTCACTTACAAAATTAAGACTCTGTATTTAAAGAATGACTGCAGTGAATATGTGTGTAGCCAGAATTGCATGATTAAATAATTTGCTATGATAAGTTTAAAAGGCTATCACCCCAGAGTATCAGAGGCTTCCAGCCTGTGACATATGAAAATAACTGATTTTGAGTTTTTCAAACTTCCTAAAGAAATTTGACCTATAAAGCAATGTTACATTTTTAAGGTTTAATTAGTTGGGATTTGCTGTGAGTAAAAAAGGGCTGTTTTTTGAAAGTAGGTATACCAGTTTTTCAAAGCATTCTCTTCTATACCTGTTATAAAATCATCTCTATATTGGAATTCAACATTTTATAGGGAATAAATATTTTTATGGCAAGCTCCTCCTTAGCAGCAGGCTTTACATGTTAAGAATAATTCTGGTGGATGTAGTGTACTGATTCATATCCAATCAAGAAATTGAAAATTACTCAGAGGATGCAGTTTCTCCCAGGTCTCCAAGCAGTATGGTGTTTTGGTCATGCTTATTTTTGTGACCAGGTAGCCTGCAGGCTAATTGTTTGATTTGTGTTTAAAGGTGCAATGTACACAGAATATTCACTTCATAGCTTCAGAGGGAAAAAACAAACAAAGCCCCAACACTACACCAAAAACATGAAGAGGAACATTTCCTTCATGACTGACAGAGCATTCATGTGAGCAGAACACAAATGAAAGCATATTGGAGATAGCATTTTTGAGACACTGTAACACCGTAAGTGCAATAACTTGCTTTATTTAGTGTGCTTGATACTGGTTTTTGTTCTGTTAAGCAGATAACCTGTCAAGGTTTACTTGAAGTATGGAAATGTTATTGTTTTGAGCTTCAATACAGGTGTAGCTTGAAGAACTTCTCTTTACTGACACTGTGTGGGGGAGTACATTTCTGAATCTCAGTTTCAGATAACATGAGTATTGTGTATTTCCCTGTAGTGGGAAATTGGACTTAACCAGGAACTAGTGAGATCAGCTTGTTAACCTGCGCCTCTTGAATTGGTTGCCTGATTGTGAGTTAACAATAATGTTTGCCTGATTCCATTGCATCTCAGTCAAACTGTCAATAAGTCAGTAAATCTTCTATGTACAGTTTTTTATTGTGAAAGAGAATATTGCCTTCTGAGAAGTCTCCCTCTTCATCTGAAAAAACTCAAGCGTGCATTTCAGCTTGTTGTTTCAGTTTCCACTAATAGGATAAATTCCTGTTTTCCAGCTGCCATTTTTAAATTGAATAATATAAGTAATCTTCTCATTGGATGGTCCTGTCATAGTTTAATGTGCATGTGACACATTTTCTGTTTCTGTATTTAGACTAGAAAAATGAAACTAATATCCAGGGTCAGAGAACACTTATTTTTTCCTGTCTTTCTTGGTGTTCCATAGGAAAAATGTAATTATAGTACTGTCTTAGATTAGAATCAATATTGTATACTACTATATTAGGGTTAGTTACTTAGCATTTTTACTTATCCCTTTCTTGTGTCTCAGTTTAACTCTTTATTAAAACACAAACAAGACAACTTTTCAGGAGTTTTTAGTCAAATTGAGTAGTTCTTTAGATAATGTATTTATAGTTCTATGATTGTGACACTTTTGTAGCCATAATTTCATTTAATGGTGTTTCAAAGGTAATGTTTTGATCAATAAGGAGGCCTCAAATGTATATATTTATGTATATATCTGTAAAAAAATCTTGCTATTTATCTACTTAGCAGTGTGTCTTTCTTTTTTTCAGCTTGTGTTTCCTATGGAAGAGGCTTTTGCAAATGGGAACTGTTACCTTATTTTTGAGCACTTTAATTATTTTCAATCAAATTTGATAGAGGAATAGCAATATCAAAAATTTTAGGCATCTATAGGTGCCTAGAATATCCAGCAAGGAAGGGTAGAAGGACCATCCAGCAAGGAAAAGACTTCTGTGTGAGTTCATCGCTTCTCAGACAAATGGCACTTCATTTATTCCATCACCTATGGAAATTTGGTTTACTGAATGAACTGAACTGAATGTAGAAACACAGAGGATTCAAATATGTATTTGCTTTCTTTATGTTGGGACATCATTTAAGCCATATAAATAATTTTTTATAATTTACTAGTGAACAGTGACCAGTACAAAATGTTTCAAACTTATTTTCAGTTCACATCCAGAAAAAAGGATTTTTCTGAAGTACAATAAATTGGTGGAGGATGTGTGTGCATTCAATATGTTATATTGTTTTTTTGGTCTGCTTTTTCACAGTAATGGCTTGCCCATTTCAGTCCTGCTTAGCTCTTGATTGCTGTGACACATTCTGTTAATCATTATTTTAGAATAGGATGTTGAGTTGCAGGACTATGCTGTCAAAAGATATGTGACCGAAACAGAATGCATCTCATCAGCTTGCAGTATAAAATGAGAAAGAACAATGGGTTGTAAATGAGAAGACATTGCACCATGAAGGAAGAGGCAAGGAGGTCTCTGCACAAGTGAAAATTAAATTTAAAAAAGAAAGGTACCTATTAAAAATTTCATTGGGTACTCTAGCACAAGACAGCTGAAAGTAAGCAGCTGAACTTTTTTTTCCTCCAAAACTAAATGTTGGGTTTGATCTATGATTGTGCTGTAAAGGATTATAAACCATGCTCTGAGAGTACAGAGCTCTTTTTTTAATTTTTTTTTTAAAATTTTTTTTTTTAATTTTACAGAATCTTAATGAGCAAATCCAGGACTATACTCTGTGTGTTCTAGCTCTCATTTCTCCTTGCACAATGTGTTAGAGACATGTTTTTCCTGAAGTTGCCAAAATATGAAACTGCTGACACTTTTTTGATCCCAACATGTTGCACTTTAAATAATGACTCAAGATTTGTATGACTTTCTTAATATACTGTTCTCGTTTTTATAAAAAACATTTTTTTCTATGGAAAAAAAAATATTTTTGTAAATAACGCTCAACTTCTATTTTCCATGCAATGTCCATGGTCAAAGGTAAAGACTGAGTGGCAGCTGGCAGATGTCAAAGAGCTGCTTAGTATGCTATTCATATTGTTGTGTTCTCTGTAGAAGATAATTCTAAAAAAAACCTCTGTGTTCTAAAAAGTGTTACAGAAGTTCATAGCATTAAATGAGTGATGATGTTTTCTACTTTATTCAGATATACCGACATCAGGCTTTTATGTTGCATTTCCTCTTTCTTTATTATAATACCTTCTTCCAGTCACTCCCATCCTCACATCCATTATCCTCTCCCTAACCCAGACTACACAATAATGTCCCATTTCACTCACATCCTTTCCCTACAATTACTTTTGGGGGAAACGTGCAGAAAAATTAGTTGTAAAAAGAAATCGGATTATTCCCATGCAGTCTGAGTGCAGAATTGGTGCAGAATGCCAAGACCAAAGTTATAGATGCTAAAGCAAGTGTTTCTAGGAAGAAGTAGTTTGATGGACTGTAGAAAGAGAAATAACATTTTACTTACAGTCTGCTAATTACAGAAGGTGTACTCTGTGATTTTTAGTCAAGTTCAGCTTGCATAAAAGGGAAAAAATCAAAAAAATCAGACTGAGCATATATAAATTGAGGCAGCTAGCTAAAGGAAAGTCAGAAAGAGCAGCTGAATGGTTTGTGATGCTGTGCAGTCCGTTTATAGTCATTGTATGAGACTCAGAACTGGAATGTGGGCTGCAAAAGGAAAGGCTTTAGTTTGCTGACCTCTAGCTTCTTCGAATGGTGCAATGTATTAGTGTCGGTTTTATCTAGATCAGAAGGCTGTTACTGTGCCCTGCATCTCCCCTGTAGCCTGTGTACCTGCATTTCCATTCTGTGAAAACCAAGCTGTGAAGGTGTGGAGCACTCCTGCTTCCCCCAGAAAGGAACAGGCACGTAGCCATCGTAAGTGCTACTCCACAAGAATGGCAGAGTACTCTCCTCTGTTTCCCTGGGCTTCGGAGCAGTATCAGAAGACCAAAAAATTAAAGGTGACATGTTGAAACTGCAGGAGAAAGGAAGTTTTTAATAAGAAAAAGATGTAATGTAGAGGGGAAAAAGAGATCAGAGAGGCTGTTAAGTTAAATGCAAAAGTAAGAAGGCAAGCCCAAAAAAGACTGTTGAGAATCAACTTGCTAAAGGCATAACACCTAATAACTAATGTTCATGATATCAGGGAGCTGAAAGTTTATCAGTGGTGATGGGGTCAGTAGCTGATCAAGATGTAAAAATAACAACCAATAATAACAATTGAAGAAAATAAAACCATCATATAAAAGTTAAGTATGTTTGGAGGGTTTTTTTATTTTTTTTAACATGATGCTATTTCACATTGAAGATTTTTAGCAAGGGTTACTTAAGCTGAGGTAACAGAGCTCTGAAAGGAAGTGTTTGGTTGCTTTTTTAAGGGAATATTTATGGTAATTATAGCAACTTCAGACCAAGAAGTCTGGATTCTGCATTGATCACACTTCAGAAGCTATAAAAGAGACTACTATGTGTTCAGCTTATCTGCTAGTGTATTGGGGAAGGATTGATACAGATTTTCCTGAGGTTAATTCACTCAGTCTGCCACAGGGTTTTAAAAATATCTCATGATGCCTTCAATATGAGGCATATGATATAAATTTGCATTTTCAAAATGCTTCAAATGGCTCTTAAAGAAATTAAAGTGGCCTGCAATAAGAACCAAAGTCCTTCTACTTAATAATCAGTTGGTAATTAAAAAAGTGTAGGAATAAATTGTCAGACTTCTCAGTAGAGGCATTTACAAACAGAATCATGTAGGAATCAGCTCTGCAGGCTGTGATAGTTAACATAAGATAATACAAAACAGCTTCTGTACTATTTATTGCTTCTCATACATCAAGTTGCAGGAGGCATAAATGAAATTATAGGTTAGTAGTTTTAATTATACATATCATTACAGTGTCTTCAGAGTTAACCAATACTTGGATAAAATTTGTACTTCTAGTCTTTATAGTTATAGTATGTAGTAGTGATCAATTAATTTTTTGCAGTTGCTGTAAAAAGATTTTGCTTGCCATTTTTAGAATCAAGGTAGCATATGCTCTTTATATTTTTACCTAATTTTATGGAAATGAGCACATAGATTTGCTCAAGTATGGAAAAAAATAATTTGGCAAATGGCAAATATTTAGGGATTCTACTGATTTCTTTGAGATTTTGAAAACACTTTCTTACTCTGTAAAATACATTTGATACTGATTTCCACTAAGACTGAGATTTTCCCATAGTTCTTAATGATACTGAAAGCTACATGGCCTTACTAGTGATCTTAGTTTGAAGATCAGGGTTATTAATTTTGGGTTAGGGAGGAATTGTCTAATGGGTTAGGTTGAAAACAGTTGTACTTCTTTAGTCTTTAACTGTAAATGAAGTTCTGTTTCCTAAGGTTGTCTGAATCACTGGATGTATTTCTCTGTAATTTGGCTGGATACTTGGTGCCAAAGACAGAAATAGAATGCAAGGACTTGGGAGGAATTGAATAGTGAATGTTAATATGTTACTTTCTAAGCTCCTTGCAGGAGAATCTTCTAATAAGCACCAACTGTCACATTGAAATTAATAGGAATGCAAAACATCACACTCTTTATTCAGTCTTTATGTAATACAACCCTTTTGCTTGATTGTCTTTGTCTTGTCTGTTTTTTAGACTACAAATCCTAATCTTACTTGGGACCACCAACTGCTATTGCAATGCAAGTCATATTTAAAATTATTAGGAAGTACTCTCAATGTCTAATTTGTTTTACAGATGCTTAAATACTGTTGTAAGTATATTTACACTAGAAAAAGTACTGCTTAAATGTTCTAAATTTAGGGGTGGAGGAGCTTTATGAAGACTTCTTACTTACACATATTTAGCATTCTGTTGTGAATTTTCCCATTAACTTAAATTAAACATGTTGGTGCTCTCAGTGGAAATGAATATGTAAGTTTTCACAAGGTTGTGTTTTAAGTGCTGAGGGAACAAGTGAATACAGTTGGAAGAGTGCAAAGTAACAGAACATGTTTGCCTGTGTAACTGCCAGTGGTCAGAGCACGAAGTGATCTGCATTGCAGGATTGCACAGCAAACAGCCAGCATATTTGCAAATGGTAAATAAAGTTTTGTTTAAGATTATCACAGACATACATCTTCTGAATTCAGTGCAAATAACAAAGATGTAATATTATCTGCAAATTACTTACACTAGGATTTTGTTCATGTTTCAAAAGCTACTGAGAATTAGATAAAAGTCTGAAAATACTTCAGTAACTATTTGTAAACTCTTTTGTCTTATTTACTTAGTACCCTGATTTCTCATACAGTGTTACTCTGTTGTCAAGCTGTGCTACTTACTTATGATTGGTATTAATAGCATTTACATTCATTAATATTTATGAGTTAAAAGTATAGATGAGTTTTTAGAAACAGTGTAATGTATTAGGGTCAAAAATCAGGGGTAAAAACCAGAAAGTATTTTGGGCTGCAGAACAGCTAGAGAAATTGAACCTGGGAACTGTGTTTCACAAATGAAAGATTTGATTTGAATATAAAATTTTTTTCAATAAAAGTGGAGAAAAAGGTGCAGCCAGTGTGAGAGTGTAGTGTGACAATGATGGATGCCAGAAGTATCACCTGCATCTTCCACACACTCTTTTTCTGTTAGAGATGAAGGCAGAATCTGTGCCATAGCTCACCAAGGTGTGGAGTGCTGATGAGGCATTTGGCCTGGCTGGATCTGGGGACAGGCCTGTGGTGTCAGCTCCTGTGTGCACAGTGCATCTTCAGCAATCCCAGCCCCTTCCAGCTTATCTGATCTGAAATACCTGTCAAGAAGTAATAACCTGAACTACTGAATTTGTTTCAGCTCTGCATTTCAGAACTCTAAGGTAGACCTTGGCTTATTTAGTCCATCTGTAGGATCATTCTTTGATAGTTTTATGCAGGAAAATCCAGATCTTAACCAGAACTGGGCTGCCCAGCACATTGGCCATCTAAATACTGGCTTCTTGCCTTCTGCTGTAGACTTGGCCCTAGTTTTGGCAAGGAGGTAAAAGAGTTCAGCTTTATTTTCATCAAGTAGTAGAAATTCTTGCCAGTTTAGTAATAGATGAAGGCTTGGCAGTATTCTTGATGCCCATTCCCCTGCTTCCAATCTTGGCCTTGAGATTTTGGCAGTACAAGCTTTCTGTGATGTGTATAACCATCATTCTACAACAGTTTTGATCTCTAGGCATGAGAAATAAAAATTTATAGTAGATAGCAATTATTCAATGGGCATCAGATTAAAGTATTTTCAAAATAAGCATTTTATAAAAAAAAACCTCCAGTGTTTTTTAGTTGAACATTGCTCCCAAGAATCCCATTAATTCAGCTTGCTTGTCAAGGAATGCTTTTCACCTCAGTAATAACGAAGTTGGTCTGGTTCTTACTTTACAAGAAGTTTTGCTGTCCTAAAATTGGCAGGCTGTAGGTAATTTTGTGAAAGAGAGCTGATGCTTTTCAAGAAGAATTGCAGCTTGCAGTTCTATGCAAGTGACCAACTAAACAAATAAAGTTCGTTTTGCTTTATAGCATGTTTTAAAGGTTTGAATTTATTTAGCTGGGGTTTCTTTTTTACCGTTGTGGGGAAGTGCTGCCATGGACAACTTGAATGCACAGGTCCAGAGTGTGCAGTCAGATTAAGGGCTTTGGTTTAAAAGAACACATGCTGTTGTTCTGCTCAGAATTTTAGAGTTCTGTATTCAATTTTAGAGTTCGTCTGAGAGATATCAAAGGGCAGTATTGAGAGATGTGCACGTGTTAAATGTAAAAATTTTCTTATAATGCTAAGCATGCCTTTGGCATGTTTTAAATTTTACAATGGTGTAATACTGTCCATAAGAAAGAACAGATGACAGCTGTACATTTTTATTACTTTATTCCTTCAGCTTTGTTAGAGCTCTGAAGACTGAACTGCCTGCTGTTTTCAGTAGCTTCTCAGGGTTAAGGAGCATGTCTTGTTGCTTCATGAATGCAGTAGTGCTTGCCTTTTGTTCAAACCTCTTGACTGTTGTCCCTCTGACCAATTGACACAATACTCACCAATTATTTGAATCTAAGTGAGTTTTTCTAAAATACAACAGTTGATTGCTCTAAATTATGGAAAAGCCTATCTAAATATGCCGAGTAACTTCTCTGTTGGTAATGAAGTTATATTTTTTTTTTTTGCTGCAATGTGTTTTGCATGTATTGAAAGTAATTTTAAGGTTAGTGATTATGAGAAGGTCCCAATGGAATTTGGTCATGCTGTAGCAGAACATATTAATGTTTCTTGCAGATCTCAGGTTTGTCTAACTAGTAGTGAAGTGCCTCGTTTTTGGTGTTTAACCCCAGTCAGCAACTACGTAGCTGTGCAGCTGCTCGCACTTTCCCCTCCCTTCTCCCTGCTGTGGGGAGGAGAATCTGGAAAAAAACAAACCTCATGGATTGAGGTAAGAACTGGTTGATAACTGAAAGAAAACCAACCCAAAAACAACAACAACAAAAACAACTCACCAAAAGACCCAAACACAACCAAAAAACCACAGCACTGTACCAGCTACAAAGAAAATTAACTCTATCTTAGGTGAAACCAGGACACGTATAAGGACTCTTAACAAGTAACAAAGATGCTTCTTTGCTTTTAAAAAAATCTCTTTGCAATCTACTGAGCTCAAGTGTTTTTAAGATATTTACCTAGGATGACTGAGTTCTTTGATAAAGGGAGTGCTTTTAAAGTAACTTATACACAAGTTTACATTTGTAGAAGTGAAAATTTTGTCTGTCTTAAAAAATGAGTCATCATTGTCTCTAGAATTTATAGAACAAGCTGTCATATGGAATCACAGAAATTGTTTGGATAGGACCTCTGGGGGTCTTGTGCTCAACCTGAACAGCCAAGCCACATTTTTATTGCCCTTGCCCCATCAAATTTGTAATTATACTTTGGATAGTTTTGAGTTGCTACTAGGTAACATTTTAGCTGCTTCTTTACCAGATTGACTGAGCAGGTTTAACTCCGGCAATCTGTCTTCTTTGTGCGTTTGCTCTGGGCCCCGACCATCTTGGTGCTCTCTACTAGACCCTCTCTAATTTTTCAACATTATTCTTCGGCTAGAGATCCAAAACTGAGCCCATTTTTCCAGGTGCAGAGTCACAAGTGCAGAGTAAGAAGGAACAGTAATTTGCCTGGATCTGTTGGGCACCCTTCTTACTTTGCTTAGCCCTCAGGTTTCTTGAGTTCTCTGGGCTGAAGTTCCGACATTCATCGGATTAGCTACTTCCTGTAATGTAATGCTCTCTACAAATTTCTTGGGGTGTAGGCTGTCTCATCATTCAGGGTACTGATTTAAGGAAAAAAGACCCAAATGAAAAAAGCACTAAACAATTTAAAATCAACCATTTGGGCCCTAGTATTAATCTCTTTGGTATTCCGGTCTTTACAAGCTGCTAAGTGAATGCTGACTCATTTATTGTTACTTTTTGGTCTAGGCAGAATGCCTGATTTTTAACCTAACAGTTTACTCTTCCATTCTGTGTTTCTCAGCTTTCAGCCAATGCTGTGTGAGATGATACCAAAAAACCTCACTGAGGTATGGTTCCATGAAATCCATAGCTTTTCCCTTAGTAGTCATATCATTAAAGTAGGCAGACAGGTTGGTAATTTGATCTTGGTAAAACAATGTTGGCTGTTTCTGGTTACATTATTGTCCATCTTGTGTTTGAAAATTGACTCTAGGAGGGCATGTTCCATGTGGGTTTCTTTGGTACTTTCTAATTCAGGTTATCTGGCCTGTTCTGTGGGTCTCTTCTCTTCACCTTTTTTAGGGATCAGCCTTTTAGGACCCCTCAAACACCTCAACTGTTAGAATTTTTGGTAGCTGTTAGCAATCTCATAATCACATTGGCCAACCTTTTCAGCTACCTTAGGTGATGCCTTCTAGCTCCAAGGGTCTGAATACAGCTACAGTAAGTATTCCAAAACTGTTGATCCCATAGTATTAGTTTCCCTGCCCTTTCCCAAACCATGTCAGAACCTGCAGTTATTTGGGAGGAAGCTTTGTCTATATGGAACAGGAAAAAGGCATTTCAGTCTTTTCTGCGTCACTATCACTGGGCTGTTTTTACCCACCCATCAGAAGAACCTTGTTTTCCTGAACCTCCTTTCCCACTAACAATACCCATAGGATATTTTCTTGTTATCATTTATGTTCAGCAAAACAAGTCTTCCTGAGTCTTGTCGGTGAGTGATGCTTTTAGTCTCCTCTTTTGTTGCCTGTTTCTCCGTGTATGTTCTACTCTTGTCATTTTCTTGCAGAAAGAGAGCATCCTATCCCTACCTACATGGATAAACACGTTTCAAATTACTGTGAAGAGCAGAGGGGAGGTTGTTTTTAGGATTTACTTCGTTAATGGAACTTCAAGTGGCATAGTGTTCTTACATGGCTTGTCTATAATTAACCAATTGTGACAAAGTAAAAGGGATTTGGAAAAATATCTACAATAAAACTTCCTATTCCTATCAATATGCAGGGATTGTAAAAGATGTTTAAAGTAGCTTCTTACACTTGTATTTCTAGTCAGTCATGAACATAATTTTACCTCTGCAGGCTAGGAGAAATCTGAATTTACTGTTTGAGCTGAATAGTACCAATTATCATTAGACTTTAAAATATGATAGTTAAGAAAAATGAATTATGGACAAAGTTTCAGATTTAAGTGGCAATGTGTGAATGTCCCTTAATAAAATCTAACTATTCTTTCTTGAGCTGTTGAATTCTGTTTCAGGATCAATGGCTTCAGTAGTCAATCTTCCTGAGAATAGAAAAGTGCGATGTTATAAGCTTAAGTCTTCTCCTTATACGTGACTGTTATTTGTCAGTAAAAATAAATGGAATACTTACTATTGATTTGTCTTTGCAGAACATAACAGTAGGCAACTAGAACTTTGTTTTCCAAAGTGTACTTTGTGTTCCTGTTTGACTGTTGACTACTCCCTGTCCGTGGCTGAAGCACCCATAGAACAAGCACCTTTGGGTGTGAGAGCACTAGAGACTTTCCTTAGACTGAACCAAAGCTCTTGTATTTGTTTGGTGCTACCTGCCAGTAATGGACAGGAAGTCTTGGATCAACTGATATTTTCTAGATAGACGAAAAGAAGATCTGCCCAGCCAGAAATTGAACAGTGCTTCTAGGAGTCATGATATTTACCTGGCCAGAAAATATATTATATATATTATATTATTTACATGGCCAAAATATATATTATATATATTATATATTATTAAGAATGCTGAAAGTGTGCTGTTTTACAAATATGACTCTAACAACACAACTCCTTCATTCTTTCCAGCAGAGAGGTTATTTAAACATAAATTTACAGTCATTAGGAGTAGTAGCAGCTGTATTTTTCTTAACAGAATTTTTGTTTAGTTTTGCTTTCCTCAGTATTCTCTACTGCTTAAATCCCACTAGTGATACCTGTATACTTTTTTGTGTGAGAAAAAAAAATCTACTTGTTGAACTGAACATTTCTTTCATGCGGTATGAAAGATGATCATATATGTAGCCCTCAAGGGACAAACTATGAGAGAGTTCTACTTTCAATTTCACTGAGTGAAAGGAAAAATTATTTTTAGGGAGATAGTTTGCTGTAATGAAGTTCTTAAATCCCCTATAAATTGAGTTTGTTATGCTGAGTAGCTATTTATTGACACTTGTGGTCAGGCAACTAAATTTTCTACTGATAAAAGTCTTATTTTTAGTAGGATGTCACTGGATGATTTGCAGTTACATATGCATTTGCCTTTGTGATATGAATAATTTTGAATAAGGACCTCCCTCCATCCTCATAAAATAACTCAGTTTTATCTCTGACATGCATTTAGCATCTTTATTGTTGCTATGCTTTGCCTGTGTCTTGTACTGTTCTTGGTGTACTTGAAACATTGCATTTTCCAGACTTGCCTTCTGCAGCAGACAGACTCCCATAGGCCCATTTCTCAACTTCTAATGTTAAAAAAGGCACATCACAAGTCCAGATATTTTGCTTTTTCATTCACTGAAATTGCTGACAGGGACAGGTTCTGATTTGTGGAGCGTTACCTTGCCAGGAGCAGAGACAGGAGTGGCTGTTGGATGTTAGACATTCAAGGAAGCTGTGAGGAGTCCAGAGCAGCCTTTGCTATGTTCTCCGACTTGCTTGGATTGACTTTTTTTCTGAAAAAACTGCAGTTTTTTTGGATGCATTTTTTTTTTTTAATGTAATATTCAAAATGGATCTTTTTATTCCAGAGATCTTTACAAGTAAAGCTTTCTATTCCAGGATCATTTTCCTGTGCCTGATGTTATATCTTGATAACATGGGCAAAGCTCTAATTACAGATAGTAAATTTGTCTTTGCAATCTTGCAAACTGTTCCAGAGACATGACTAATTTTTTAATGGCAATGCTTCTAAAAATCATGCAACAGGGATATGAACCAGGCACAGTTAATGTTAGTATAGAGATTAGTATTTCTGCTCAGAATTGCCAAGCATACATGACATACCTTATGCAGAATATCCCCTGGGTCACTGAGTCATATTTTAATATCACACCCTACTTCTTACATCTCACAGTGGGATGACTTTATAACTCCTTTTTGTTTTTTTTTCTTCTAATTACATGGATTATGGACTATTGTCTGTATCCTGTATTACTGACTTAATTAAAGTTTATTCTTTATTGCTATTTATAGTTTATTCTATATTGCTTGAAATTTGATAAGGAGTTGTCTAGAAGATAAAGTAGCATTGAAATCACATAGATTGAACATGAAAGTATGACATTTCCTTTTGCACCAATTGTTGTTCTCTCTCTCCTTTACTGGGTGTTTGTTCCCATACCAAGTCCAGCCCACTGTTTGTGCCAGCACAGCGGTTTGTGGAGCTGCAGTGTAAGTTAGAGTAGTGTATTCTTCATGACTTTTTTTTTTATGGTTTTGTGACTGTGTTTGACTTACCTGTTTTTTATGAAATTGCTGCAGAAATCATTCTGTTGGCACAGCAAAAGGGACAGCCAAGGTGAGGGCAAAGAGACAATAATTTGATACTCTAGGCTGACATTTCTGCTAAAGTTAAGCTACAACGTGTACTCATTACATTACGCTTCAGCTTTGAAAGCCATTCTTCAAACCAACAGACAAAAATCTTGTCCTGGAAACCCTTAAGCTCAAAATTACTACCTTCATCTGATCAAGTTTTAAAAGACGTATATTTCTACCTATATCCTGAGAGAAAATGATTAAGTTCTGTGGTATGGAATTTTCACATCAATCTGGCGTGTGCCTGACCATCCTGACTTCCTTAATCAGTGACTGGAATCGTCCTTGGTAATGCAGACATAAAAAGCACATGAAGAAGGGTGTCTATTTATTTGGTAGCCAGCATCTCTTCCACCCTGCCAGATGAATACCTCAGCAAAGATGTTAGAATCTGCATTATCTGACAGGAGGAGAAAACCTCCTTGAAGGGGATTCTGTTCTCTAGTGTCTTTTGTTTCCTGCTTACCTCTCTATATATTTGAGGAATATTCCTGGAATTACTGCGACCTAGCAACACCTAGCTGCTCTACATGGCCCTGAAAATACATTGGAAGTTCCAAAATGAATCAAAATTACTTTTTAAATTGTGCTAAGAACCAATGCTTCATTACGTGATTTGGTACATGGTCTGTAGTGGCTGTTGCCTGTCTTGATGTGTAATGGATGTTTTTTCCCCATTGGTCTCCTCCCTTTTGGTGGAACAGGTACAGTCTGGACACCTCTAGGCTTTTGTCAGTTAATCAGGATTGCTTACAACAGGTGGAACTACAGTAGTAAAAATATGTTTAAAACATGGTAGGCTTATTCAGAAGCTGAAATAGTTCTTGAAGGCTTCTTGTTTTCCCTTTGGGGAAACACTAGCTTTTAAAAAATAGTAAATAAAATTAAATAGAAAAGTCAGTAGAAAATGATACGGCTATATAATTAGTGGTAGATCAATAGTACCAAACTTGGAAGTTGTACTGAGATTATTAAAAGTACTCAATTACTATTGAGAAGTTTATTTTAGAAATGTACCTTGTAAAACCTAGCCTAAATATATCGTGCTTTGTCTCCCTCTTAGATCTGAAATACAGACAAGTGATGTCTCTCTTGAGATAATTCTTTTAATTTGAAAACCTCCATTATGAAATAATGCCTGCTAATTCATTAGTGATGGTGAGTCCTAGGAACATGTGTGGTATGTAAGAATCTCACAGAGTGTGACGAACTTTGTTCGTCTTTATGAAAGGCAGATTGGCTGCCCACCAAAGGTAAATCATCTTTGAGCTCTAAATGAGAAATATATATATAAAAGGTGTTCTGTTGGATAAAACTGGAAGTTGCTGAACATGATCGTGTGTAAGCTCTGGATACTTGGTGATTCTTGAAAGGGTGTGTGTTCCACATAAATAAGCATGCTGGATCTGAGAGCTTTCTGTCAGAAACAAGTGATTTTGAAGCAGAACAGAAGCTATAATAAAAAAATTGCAAATGAATTAAGTTTTGCCTCATGGTTGATGCCAGAAATTTGTCTTCAACAGGTTTTGCACACAACACTAAATACTTCATCTTGGTGTTTGAGAACATCTGCCAAAGAAAAAGATAGCTGCCCACGTGTGTTTCTCTCTGCATCCCATGGAAACTTTTTGATGTTAAGACATTTCCTTTCTACTCTTCTAAATACACTTTTGAGATATGCCTTTTTAGTCTGATATTCTAGAAATTGTTCTAGCTGTTTGTTCAGCTAGTCATGCCTGTCCTCTTCCGTTCTTTCTGCTCATGACGTGGCCTAATGTTTAAAGTAGAAATATGTGCTCTTCATGAGTTCTCTGATGCAGGGGATTTTTTTCAATCTGCTGCCTTGTTCAAAGAGTCCTTTGAGGAAAAAGTATTTTGTTATATTATCTACATGCTTCCTTCCAGCATGTGTCTAGTTTTCATCATTGTTTTGTTTCTCTGAACCTGTGATCCCTAGAACTGAAAGTTGCTTTCAGTTTGGTAGTATCTGTTCTCTAAGGATGAAGGAAATTAAACATTTTCTCCTGATCTAAAAGATCCATTTGGGTACCATTTTCTCTCTGTTCCTTGGTCATGGTATGGGTTCATTGACTGACAGGTTTTTTGGGGTGGATGGTCTCCAGAGGAAGTTGATATTTCTTCCCCCTTAAACCTGTTCAGAAGTGGGATTGAGGGATATGACAGGTCAGTCTTATTTTCACTGTCATAATTTTTTTAAGAAACTTGCTAAGTTTCTTAATTATTAATCTCTCCTTCCCTGTAATCTGTAGAATTTTTTTTGAGCAAGCAATACGTATTTTGACATCAGCTAAAACAGGCATTTTCACTTTTTGGAGGTATTTTGTATGCTATGCATTCTCCTCACTGAGATGTGTAACACACAACAGGTTTTGGACGAGGAGGATATAGAATAATATTTTGTTTCAAGCAGTTTTGAAGGAGGTTAATGGGCCACAACCTACAGGAGTACCATAAAATTTTGGATGTGGTTTTGGGGTTTTTTTTGATGCTTTTGCATCATCTTACCAATGTGTGACAGCAGACACAAAACAAACTCACTTTCGTACTACATAGGTTTAGTATCTTTAGGTACCTAGATAATGCAATATTTTGCAAGATAGATGTGATATGATGTATTTCTACAGAAGCTTTGAGGTTGCCATTGTCAGGATGTTACTTGACTGATAAGGGGAAGTCTTCCTTGCTGGCAGCTTATCAATTGAGTCACTCATGATTATTAAAACAGAGACTGCAATAAATATATGTACAGCTTACTATATGGATTAATTGTGAAGGGTGAAGTTACGTATTTTTATGTCTGTATTTCTACATGATTTTGAGAAGTGGGTGAAAAAGCTTTAGTTGCAGTTTGAAATAATCAAAGTCCTTTATTTGACTGTGGATCATTAAACTTGTCCCGGATTCTCTCTTGCAAAGTATTTTTGTTACGGTTCTGTGTATATGTTTATGTGTATACATATATTTATATTTAGGTTTTACTTGTTTGTTTTAAGTAAGCTGTAGGTATGTCAGATGTCAGAATTTTGGCACAGAATTCTTGCAGCTTGGTGCTGGTGGTAACTTGCATACTGTAACATTTGAGATACCACTTAATCATGAGAATGTCTTTATCTCATAATGCCTGTAGGCTTTGTTTATGAAGATAAGACTGTTCAAGAAATCCTGATGGTTCTTGTGACTGTTAGTGATCAAGAAAGGTACTGCATAGAACTCCCTTTTTGCTTTTGTATAATGAATTTATAAGGGTAGATGCTGACCTAAGGTTTTACATGATCTCTATAAACAATGAGATGAAGATACGGTTAGGTTTTGGGACTGTTTGGCATTGCACTGGCCTACTGCAATTGCTGATCTCTTAGGGAGTACTTATGTGGGCAAACTGCACAAGATTTTCAAGATGAGAGAAGGAAACAATTCACTGGCTAGCTTCATTTCTTTTCCTTGAGAATCATTGTTGTGTGTTCTAAATTGACTCCATGAGTTTGGGGTTAGAGTAGTGTATCTCAAACTGCTGGATGTGCAGGAAATAACTTTTTTTAAAAAAATCTGTTCAGATACATTTAACTAGAATTTGCCACTTTTCTTCCTTAAGCTTCTGAGTTTCAATCTGTTGATTTATGCAAGTGTTTACCAAAAATGGAACTCCCTACAAGTACTGCTGAACAGCTAAAAATGTTACAAGTGCAACTGTTGGTGAGATTCATTTTTAGAGATACAGTGATGCATTGTTACATTGTGTTGTGCATGGCTTCTAATAATGTAGTTTGGTGGGTTTCTTTAGTATTACGATTTCAGTTATATTAAAAAACCTGGATTTTTTTTCAAAGGAGAATTTCTTATTAAAATATGGTATGTGGAAAAATTAATATCAGGGTTGTAACAAAGAGGACCTTTAATTTTTATGTGATACAAAGCAAATATGTCAAGCAAAAGGTGGCTCTTTTAAGTATTGTCTTAGGAATATCATGCATTTGCACAAGCATCCAGAATAGATGAGAAATATCCTTGTGATAGGATAGCAAAGTCATAAACAGCTTTCTACATACTGTTATTCATTAATTGGGGTTTGGTTTCTTTTTTATATATATTTTTTTATTATTTATCTGTTTGTTTTCTTTTGTGCTCATATTTCACTGTGAAATGAAATATTCTTTAAGGATTTCTTGTCTAACAATACAGGCTAACTCCTTTGAGCCATGCATCTGTGTTAAATTGTAATACATAGTAAATATGAATAATATTTTATGTTCGAAAAGTCAGAAAATACAGAAATCAGAATGAAATGAACTAATTTTGCAGCTTATGCAAAACCACTGCTGATCATAATTTGATATGAAGAATATTGGTATGATAAGATATGGTAACATAAAATTGTCGTATTTTATCAAATCTTACATCTTTCTACTTTACTTGTCCCAGTCCTGATAGTGACTGGGACAGTTCACTTAAGCACAACTACAAGTGCTAAGAGGACAGCAGAAATGTTCTAAAGTTGAAAGGTTCTTTACTTCTTCACCAACTTGATGGTTTTTTAGGGCATTAGCATATATGCCCCATATCAAGCCAAAATGACATGTTAGTTTTGAGACTGTTAAAAGGAAAACCAGACAACTTTTGGATTTATTTTCTTTTTGGTTAGTGGCTCCTGGCTGAGAGTTTGCACACTTATATCATACTGCATTCCTATAGATCTCATTTGTGTGCTTATGAATTTTGCGTCTTCCTGAATATCTTACGCCTTGTTTTGCATTGAATGGGAAGCACTTAAGATGCAAGTTATTCTGTTGTCATTTTGTTTACATACAGTTTTATTAATTTTCTTTTCAATAACTGTATCTTCCTAGCATTTTGGCACATTTTTGTGTAGATAACCTATGCAGTTTTTAAGAAACTTCTGAATAGGACTTGTTTATGCTGGTGTTGCAACAAAATAGTAGCACTTGTCACTGGTAATTGCTTTGAATTTCTTTTCAGTTATGAAATCAGCTGTTTTATTTTGCATAACTGCATGTTCATTGCATTTTTTGTAAGGAATGCATACATTTGGGCTGATAAAAAGAGCTATTTAAATTAATGGAATTTAAGATTTTTTATGGAGAAGACAGTAAGTCATGCTGAAAAGGTTTAAATCCCTTCTGACACAGTAGCAAGAGAAATAATCTTTCAGTAGTCGTTTCTTCTGGTTGTCAAATTTGAAGCACATGTAATCCTTGAACAAATTGCTTCCATTTACACAACATTTGTATCATATAACTGTGTATATGAAAATTCAGTGTCTTGCATCAGACTAATATGTCAGATTCCAAATACTATAACTTTTTTGATAAATACTGTATTCTGTAGTATCATCTTTATTAATATGAAGCACAAATATGCATTTTTGATAGCATATAATTTAAATTGGAAGTGGCTTTTAATTTTGCTGCTATGGATGCATTAATCCAAAGTACCTGTTTTTCTTAGGATGTGTTTAAAAACGTCTGTAGGTGTGTAAGGACATGTTTAGGTGCAGAAGGTGGCACATGAGGTAAGTCCAAGATAGCACAGGACATGGGAATATTGCACATTGCATTGGGGTGGGTCCGTGCCTAAGGCAAGAAGCCCTTTCCAGAAGAGATAGTGGTTTGTGTTTGAAGAGATGTTGTCAAAGTCCGGCTGCATTTGAGAAATAGACTGCATTAATTAGGAAATAGCCTGCATTATTTAGTGGTTCTTTGTGTAAGACACCTTCCCACTCTCCTAACATAATGTTTTTCTTTTTGGACCTTGAAATGTCTTGCAACTTTGATGTCATTTTTAATTTATGTAAAGATATTTTTTCCTTGCTTTACATGAATGCTTGTACTAATTAAAGAAAAAAAAACCACCCAAATCTATATTTTATATTGTTTATAAATTTAATTTTAATTAATATGCAAACAAAAATAGGAACTGAATGCTAATGAAGCTGTTTGGGATTGGTTGTCAGTCTGAAATAATGGAATATCTTTCAATCTTAAGTAAACCCTTAATATGCTGAGTGACTACTTAAACTGAAAATGAGAAAATGTAATAGGAGACTTCCACAGTGATTTTTTAAATTTAGTTCATTCCCTTTCATATTTAGTGAGTTTTATGAATCTATATGTATACCACAGGAATTGGTAAGTAAATAGATTAAAGAGCAGTGAGGTAGCTGTGGAAATATCCAAGAGAAAAGCTAGGATGTCTGTATGGATGGCACTTCTTGGCAACTCTCTCTTGTATTCACAACCTGGGCCTATTTCCTGTTTGTGAGTGTGTTTCTGTGCATATTTGCATTTTTATTAGTGATAAATATCATGGAATGTCTTATAGAATTGGAAAAAATGTAGGAGTCTCATTGTATGCGGAAGTTTTGTGAAGTACATTGTCTATATAATTATTTACAAATTTGTAGTGGTTAAGTAATCTTAACTGCTATCTGCCTTCTAAAAATATTATACAGACATTATATATCAGCAAGAGATTTTGAACTGTTTTGGTTTAAGTAAAGAAGGTTTTTGATAGGGATACATGTAATCATATGCATCTGTCCATGAGACTGTCTTACTAGTTTTAATAAAACTCTGCCTATAAGGCCGTTTTGAAAATATTTTCTTAGTATTCTGGATTTGCAGGCTGAGTGTATATTTAGAAAGAGTTGTCTTTAATTAGTCTTGTCTGATTCACTTGGTGATACAATATACCAGTGAGTTTTTCCCATCACAACTGTTTCCATGGAGATGAGTAGTGACAATACTCAGCATATGAAATGTGAAATTCATGGTGAGTTTAAAGGGAGAACACTCACTTTTACATCATGTTGATTGGCATGATTAATGGGAAACTGAAATAATGAAACTTAATGTCACTGTATTAAAACATCTGAATGATTAGTAGAGGGCTCCCATTCTTTCCTGACATTTGCCTGTTTTCATTCTTGCTGGTGTGACTAAAACCTGACCCACAAATTTGTTGGCCCAGCAAGTGACTGGGATACTGCACATGGATGGAGCTTGTACTGGTATTGTCACTGATTGACAGGGAGAGGAGCTGGAGAGCTAGGGAGCAAAACTAATTGGGAACATTTCTTGATGTTTAGTAGAGAATATAGTCACCCTAGTTTCAATACTTATAAGAAACAGGGAAACCAACCTCTTTTCTTCATGTTTATTCCAGTTAACCAGACTGTGCACAGTTTTTAGGCCCTAGCTATGTTTAGCAATTTCTAAATGTCTAAATTAGCAGTTTTTAAACCCTGAAGTTAGTCTGTGTTACTCAGAATACTAGAATTGGTTTCTAAATATCATACTTCTATTTTCACCTACTAGTCAAGATCCTTCACGCCATATCAGAAGTTATTTTTGCAAGCTGGACTGTACAGCTGGGCCATTTCACCAATCTGTAGATAAATGCTTGTAACTATTTTTAGGAGGAATATTTTTTAAAAGTGTGTATTTATATCCATTTTTCTCTGGAGGAAGAGTATAGCAGAGGTGGAATGCAAAACAAATAGGGAGGATTTGTACTTCCAGCACTACGGGACTGGTGCTCCCAGGAGAACAGCTGTCAGTTTCCACAGATGATTGTCAACAGCATATACGCGCAATTCAGCACACATTTCTTAAGTAGGCTTGGCATTTGTACAGATTCAAACTATTGTTTCAGTCTGTCTGCTGTATGGATAATGCATTGCATTCATCAGCACTCATGCTGGTTTCATTTTGCTTGCTTGGAGGTTTAGGTTTAGATTTAGACCTTGTGATTCAGTTCCTGGTAATTTTTTGCCGGAGGATGTTACACCTGCTACCTTGAGACATTGTGAGACAAATACATGTAAGAAAAATCCCTGAGTTAATATGCAGGTGGCAGTTCTTGTTCAGGGTGTCCCTAAAGCAGAAGATTGGGAAACTGGTCTTGGAAGCATTAGGATGTAGTGGATAGACAGGCATGAGGTATGGCATGATGACACAAGATGCTTGATCCACCCTGCAAAACAGGGAAAACTCCTATTCCCTCCTTCCTGACTACAGAAGCAGGTTTCACAACTTGTGGACAGTGGTTTGGTTTGTCAGATTGAGGTTGTGGCAGAACCATCCAGCATACATTCTCAGGCAGCAGTGATCATGCAATTTACATGCCTTGATACAGGTTTTAAACCTGTCTTTCTCTAACTCAGGCTTCCTCCAAGACAACAATTCACCCCTAATTACTTTCTCCTCGCTTGCTTAGTCACATGGGTGTCCAATTTGGTGTTTCTCATATGTTGCCACGAGAATTTCACGTTTATATGGTACTACCTTAAGGTAGCAACAGTTTCTTGTGTCCTGCTCATTTATCTTAAGCTCAGGCCTGGACCTGGTTGGCAGCAGGGCTATTCTCTTGCAGTCCTGACAGGAGGTACAGGAACACCCTTGGAAAGGTCTGAGTGGTTTTGGCAGTCACACCTTCCTAGGTGTTTGTTATTGTTGAGGGTCTGAGGAGCCGTATAATCACACTGAATCACAGACAAGCCTTTGCTCTGCCCACTTCAGCTATTCTTAGTAAAGAAGTCATGCTGTGATGGAGGCTGGAGGCTATGGTTGCATGAGCACTTTTATTTCACTGTGCTTCTGGGCCATTCCTCAGCAGCCTTTTCTTGCAAGTCTTCAGTCTGTATCTGCTACAGCCAGCCAGCTCAGATCCCCGCAGGCATGTACACACTCCCTTTAGCTGCCTTGGAGCTCTCCTCCCCTGCTGAGAAGGTCCTGCAGAGCTTACCAGGCCCAATTCCTCTTGGGGAGGCTGCAATTGAGCCAAAGTGCAGCCACCAAGACGCAGCAAGAGCAGAACCTTCTTGGTTGTGCAATATCTTAAATAAAAGATACTGTGTAGAGAGCTGTAATAAACGATGACCAAAGAAAATAATTTTATTAATGCGTGTAGTTGCAAGAGCTAAGGACTGGATGGTAACACAAATGTTTCCTCTTTAGCCCATAATTCAGTATTTTATTCATTAATAACTCCAGACTGTCAGTGAATGTGCCTTCCATATATACTCTTTCTTTCTCCTTGTTTTTATGTACTTTGTAAGGAAAAGTGCAGGAAGGCAGACTTCTCAATCATCTATAGCAACAGTAAAGTAAGATAGAAGAGGATTCCAGTAAAAATAATGATAATTCAGATAATAAGGATCACTTGTAAATGGCATTTCATCATTTTCTCTTAAAAAATGCATGGTGTAGTTGCTTTATTTCAGGAAGGCTGGTGAGTAAGGCTGCTTAGATATTTGTGGGGGAGTGATGATAGCCAAAATCTGAACTGACTTTTAGTCCTAGTACAAGCTGATTTTTAAAGAAGAAGAAAAATCTATCTTTCCTTTGGCTGTATCATTTGCCTCCATGCCTAGGCTCACAAACAGTACACGAATTCTAAAAACTAAAAATTCTTTCAGGATTTAAACAGAAAGCCTATTGGTTTTTCAGACTTGTTCAATTTAGCAGGTATGCTTTTGTGCTTGAAGTGCAAATTGACCATCATAGAGTGTTCATTTCTGAAATACAGCTGTTTTGATCCTGTACAAAGTGCACTGGATTTTAGGCACAACTTTTCTTTTTGGTGGATTTTCAGCAAAACTTTTGGTCAGTGAAGCCAGCATATTGTATCACAAGGAGATGGTAGCAGAAATAATAGAATTTTTAAAAAAATGCAGTCTTAATTAGTGATTCTATTATTAAGGACAATTTAGCATACTGTTTTACGACAAACAACACTGTGCTTTTTCATTTTATTGTTTTGGTTTGTTTTTTAATTACTGAGTTTTTTGGTATAGTATCATTCCTATTAAGAGAGAAGGAAATTCCTTGTGTTCTTTTTTTTTTTCCCTGATCAAAATTGACATTTGGAAAACAGTTCAATATTTCATTGAGAATTGTAACAGTTCTAGTATCTGTTAACTGCAGCACTGTTTTATGGTGACATTTTAAGAAGGAAACAACATTGGAGATCAAAGGCATTTTTGTTTATTTATTTTGAATCTTATCAGCAACTCTAGAAAGCTTTTTGTGGTATTTGAGTTCTGCTAATAAATTGGTTTTGTAGTGGAGAGAACAATTGATACTTTCGTGCTGTGAACTGTGAATTCTGAGTAATGAGTTTATGGGCACCGGTGTTAAGTTACCAACATCTCATGAAAAGAATAATGATGAAGTAAATATTGCTATTTTGCATATTATGTAAACAGTGCTTATGCCTCATTAAAGTTTATGATCTCTGTTGTAATGCATTATTCCATTAATAGTAGCTTACAGAAGTTAAGGAATAATTACATTGTCATTTGTTTTGACTCTCCTCATGCCTAGACGGAATTTGCTGACAGTGGGGAGATGCTGTGTGTGTATGTTTTTATTCATTACTAAAATAGTTTGTTTTTAAGTCCTTAAGTGCCCCATCTGGATAGTCATGGAATTGAAGTGGGTCTTGCTGTGCTAGATTGAAATGAAAAGATAACCTCATAAATGTGCAGCTCAGAATCCAGCAATGTGTGGGATGCTTGCATACTTGCTGCAGGAGATCTGAGAATGCTGATAGCAATTTGTTTATTGCAATGAACAGTTGCACACTAATGAGTGAGCTGTGTGACTCAGAAAAATACCTCAAATCTTTGCTTGGCTGCTAAGATGTGATGAATTTCCAGAACATCTCAAAGAACTGCATGATGCTTGTTTCAGTCCAGAAAGTGGATGACAGTTGCCAAACTGACAGGAAATCTGAAAGGAAGATTCCATCCCTTCAAAGGCACAGGCTATGAGATTGTTTTCAAGTCTTTTGCTTTTAATATGTTTTATCCAGCAGATCTGAGTTTTCTTATTTCAAAGCTTCCTTGCTATAGTCTTATTTTCTTCAAAAAAGAAAGTTGTAGAGATGCAGACCTCTTGCTATGGTTTTGTTGTTCTCATTTCAAGGAGAAAATACTTAAAGTTATATCTCAAAGTGTTGACTGACTTGTGATCCTGCCATCACAGTTCAGAGGGTTTTTTATCAGATTCTTTAGAGTAACAAATGTGGAAAGTCACAAATTGTGTATTCCTGTCTATTTTTAAAGTGGATTTAATCTCAGCTTGATTCCAAATCTAGTCACTGTCCAAGTTTTTTGCATGTGTTTTCAATGAGCACTGTACATCTCCTTATTGTGTATCTTAGCTGTAGCTCACTGCCTTTCTTTGGAAGTTGTGGAAGCTGTCATGTTGAACAGCTGCCTCTCTCAAACGATGTTCTGTTCAGGACCTGGAACAAAACTCCAGTATATATTTGTTGTGTAACTTAGTTGCTAAAAATCACAGCAGAGAAGATCCATCTTGCATTTGCTGAACAGATTTTTGGTTGAGTTTTGGTTTGGTGAGGGGATTTTTGTAGGTTTTTTAACACCCTATTGGGACTGAAGTGTTAACCATTGTAAGAGCATAAACATTTTCTGTTTAACATTTGTACTGAGAAATTTCCTAATTAGTCATCTTGCTGTTTTTTAAGAAGAAATCTTTAAAATTTCACTGCAGGGAAAGGAATCTCTGTTGTAACAACAGATGCTCTGCGTTGTTAGTAAAGGCAGGAGTCTTTCATATGCATTTAGTAGCTCTTGATGGAAAAAGCAGTCTTTGTAGAACATTTAAACCAGAAGAAAATATTCCCAAATGTACTGTTCCACTTCTTAAAGTGAAAGAGGAATTTACTTAACTGCTTTAGCTTTTTAACTAATCAAAAATCAGTCAGTTATCCTGAAAAATTTCATGAACAGTTGCTTAGGCATTGCAAATTTTGAAAGCAATTCTGCAAACAATTAGCTTGAAAATGGTGTCCTTTATTCTGTGGAATTTTCACCCCTTTCTTGTGCATGAGCTCTCTGTGTCTTGTGATATTTTTCTGCTTTCTGAACTGTTGCCTTTCATTTGGTATTGTAACTTTTCTCCTTAAAATCCTTGTGTGATTTGTTGTCGTATTTTACTTCTTGTATTTTTAATTTAATTATTTTTTCCTTCTTCACAAGGTCTGGTCTTAGACAATGACAGGAAGCATGTTCATATAAATACATGTAACTATTATCTTTATTCTGCCAGTTCTTAAAATACTTCACTAGTGGTGAACTAACTCATTTGTCTAAACTAAATCCAGTGTCTGCAATATCTCTGGGGCTTTCTCATCATCATTTTAAACACATGCTTAAGGTCTTGACAGGTGAGAGGATAGATAATTTTAATTAGCATGTGACTGTTGCTAGGCCTGACTGATGGCCAGTTTCACTAAAAGCTTTACAAAAAATCACAAGTTGCTTAATTAGAAATCAAAATCAAAGCAGATTGATTTCTAGATAATTATTATACTTTTCATAATATCTAGACAAAAAATATAATCAGACTTTCAAAAGTATTATGTTAAGGAAAACAAACATTTCTGAAACATATCACTGTATAAGCAAAATCATCTCTTGTACATATTTTTTCATAGTAATGTTGGGGTACATACCTCCTTATGTTGTAATTTATTCTGATATTTCTCTGATATTGTTTCTGATGTTGTTTGTGCCACCTTACTGGTTTTTTACTACTCAACTGTCACATTTGCTCTCAAGCACTGTAATACATTTTATCTGCTGAGAAGTTATGCATGGAAAGAAAATCTAGTCACTGCATTGGTTTTTTAAAATTCCTCCTCAAAATTTGCTTAAATATCTGAATTTCAAAATACTGCTTTGGTTTAAGTGAAAACTTCTAATTTTGTTGGGTAATGTCAAATACTTCGTCTAGTTTTCTTCTTGACTTTACAATTCAAAGAGGATATTTTTGGCTTTATTTTCTATGTCTCTGTAAGCTAGCATTTCTTACTGGATGGAGACAAGTATTGGAGGGGCTGAGAAAAATGTTAATGCCTTTGAAATATTGTATGGAATGGACTGGTTTCTTCTGAGGAACAAAGAGGCTTCATATTGTGTGTTTGCTTCATATGCTTTGGCATTGCTGCTTGGAAGTGATGTGGTAAAGTTGATCATGAAACGTGTGCACTGAATGTAACCTTGTGTCGGAGCTTATTCACCTCGTGGTTTCTCACCTGCAGTTCTTTCCTTAATGATGCTGTTAGCAAGAGTAAATTCATAGTGTAGATAAGTCAAAGGACAAAGTATTTTAAGACGTGCTGCTTCATCTGTGGTGCATGTTGTGTTGCCTTGAAATTTTCAGTAGGAACCCTAACCATGGTGCCTAGCCCGCTACATATCTGGAGTCTCGTGAAGTTTCTGCTTTTTCATATCATGGGCTTTGAGGATTAATTGTCCTCTCATTTTGCCAGAAGACAGTATTCCTCCTGATGCATTTGGTTTCTATATTTTTAGACTTTGTAAAGCATATTTGGGATGCCTAGGTGAGAATTTCCTCTCTTACATCATGGAAGATACAAGTTTTATTTTAAATAAATCAATAAAAGGAATTGTAATTTCTAGTGTTTAAATAATTATTCTTTCAGTTCAGCATTAAAAACCATGCATGCTAATTAAGTTCTCCTGGCTCCTTTGGACTATAATCATTTTGTTACAGACTGCCAATTTGCTATACTGTTTCCTGATGATTTTTCAGTGATGCAGGAAAGCGATCTCGCTGCTACTTTTAGTGCTGGAGCCCCAGCTTTAAGAACAGGTTTTGCAACCCCTTCTGCAAATTATATGATTGTTCATAGAGCATTAAAATAAATTTTAAAAAATCCTCTGCTTAAGACCATTAGTCAGTACTAGCTCCATAATTTTTGGGTTTTTTTGATGTCCAGTGTTTTTCATAATTGACTGTTAAAGAGCTCCTTGCATCAGCATCATGGAAAGCATGTGCAAATGAAGACATTCCTGGTGTGGCTGGCCATGATGAAGGCCAGCTGGGCAGGATACAGATCACTAGATGGTGGCTGATCCTGACGTGCTCTGCTCTGACTTGGGTGTTCAGGGACTGTGCCCTGTGTTGGAAAGGTCATTGTCCTGCCCAGCTTCTACTGCAAGAGGTAGGGACCAATAAAAGGAGAGTTTAGCATACTCAAACAAATGGAGATGGTTCTTGGTATACAGCACAGAATGTAGGTATGATGTGGGCACTAAGTGTTCTGTGTTTAAGAACTTGATGAAAGAAACATTCATTGGAGAAAATAAGGAGAAAGACTTCTTCCGGTGTTTTGGGGCTCTGAAAAATTGGATTCTGACATAGTGTTCCTTAGCACTATCACTGTATGCTGGGCTTAATATTACTGAGATGTCTACTGTTTGCCACTATAAGAGAGCCTGAGCTCAATAAACATTTGTCTAATGCAGCACAATCATTCTTTTGTTTTTAATGTAAGGTTACTTAAATACATGGGGAGCAGCAGTGGCGTTCATGTTATGGAATGCTCTTGATCTGATGTTAAAGAAGAAAAAAGTTACTACTGTCATTATCACAGTATTCTCAGTACAGTTCATTTGGTTTTGGTTTCCCCCGTGCATCCCGTGGGTAATGATCCTTCATTCTGTTCAGTTACAGCGCTGTGGGAGCAAACCAAGTGATCCCATGCAGGACTAGCTAGGGAGCCACTTCACATTCTTCCTGATCAGTTATGGGGATTTTTTTTTTTTCAATGCTTTTTTCCCCACAAGGTTTTCTATGCATGCAGTGTTAAAAATATGACATTTTAAAATTTAAAAGTAAACCATTACTGTTTTGTGTCTGGAATAACAAGGTACAAGAACAAGGCACAAATGAGGAAGCACTTGTTTCAAGATAACTGGTCTCCATCAGAAGTAAATTATTTGTATGCTTTTGCTATGCTCTCACAAATAATGTCTGGTTTGCAATGGCCAATCATTTGAAAAGCAAGAACAAGCTGTAATAAAAAAGAATGAATGTGAAAAGGAGAGATTACAATTTTCAGCCATCTTGCAGGTGAATCTAGTTTCATTTAAAGTGAAACTTGAATCCTCTTAAAATATGCTCCCGACATTGCAGTTTTTCATTTGAAATCCATCTTTCACTTTTTCTGCTTTGTCCTTTAAGGCTTGACATACCCAGGAGAAACAGTTGCATGTAGTTGATGTGCATTTTTGTAAACTCAAACTTGGAAAGAAATTTGCTATCTAACTTTACTTTGGTGATTCAAGAGTGGGATCACACCCTAAATCTAGTAGTTTAAAGTAGCTAAAACTAAATCTGCCATAAAGCTGTGTTTAGATCAGTGGAAAGCTCATTATAATTATACAGATTTAGTAAAATTAATGTTCAATTTGTGAAATCCTAATAAAATAGTTAATAGTTAGTTACTGACAAGACAGTATTTTCCTTTTGTTTAAAAATTAATTACTCAACCTGTAATGTTGATATCCCTCTGCAGCGTACGTACCCCTTTCCAATTTTCACAAATTAAAGGTGGGAGAGGGGGAGATACTATTTTTTCATAAAATTCAATTTCACTGCATTCCTTCCATCTAGAAGGCTTTATGTGTTGTCCATTATGATCTACCTGTCTGATAGCAGTAGGCTATTTTGAGGAATGAAGTTAATTTTGTTTCCTTACACATGGTTTTGCCATTCCTGATGCAAATGTCAGCTGCTTTATCAATACTCACATTCTCCGTTATTTTCTTATTTCTTAAATTGACTGAATTGGCTGCATTCAAAATTAGTTTAATCAATTATTTGTGTGTATGATGTGCTCTAGAAGAGTATGAGAATTTTTGAGTATGTGTGGTTTTTCTATTTGTGGTTTTTTGTGTATCCCTCTTCCAACCATTTGGTAAATTACAAAAATATAATATTGCCATTCAGCTTCAATAAGTACTTCTTAGTGATCTTAGTGATTCTTCTGTAATCATGGTAAGTTTTTTGACAATGAAATTTTGCTAGGGTTCTGATTGTTGGTTTTGTCTTTCATATTGAAAAGACTGGAAACTAGGAAGATGTGATGGTGTTGGTCAGGCAGAGCCTTTGTGCTAGAACAGATAGGAAAGTCTCTTCTATTGAAGAACTGTCCAAGAAAAAATAAAATACTATTTAGAGAAGCTAATTGTATTGTACTCTCTTCCCCGCCCCCAGATAAATAAATAAATAAATAAATAAAACTGTGAACACAGCTGAACCCTTTGCAAACAAGTCTTACTTCCATTATTCTGAAGTTCTGTTACTGTGTAAGGAACATCAAAAGACAATGGCCTTCTGTTTCTTCTAGTCAGCAAACACAGCGTACACACTGCTTGGCTGCCTCCGCTCCCGTCCTTGTTCAGTGTAAAAAAGTATTGATGAGGAGGTGGGTGGTGGAGTCATCTACTATTTTTTTAACCTGACAATCTGCAGAGATAATTCAGTCTGGTCTTGCCATTTCCTTACCTCTGTTAGATATTTAAAACTATTGGGGTGATATTTTTTTCCTGAGTGGAAAAAAATCACAGCACTTTTTTTACATAATTTAAAGGAAAATTTGTTCCAGTAACTCAATGGGTTCATGTCTGTTTGAGCTACCCCATAACAAGAAAGCTGTAGTTCTTTCATCATACTGAGTGACGTTCTCATATCTGATCTGATACTTGATTCAGAGTTCCCCTTGGTGTAAATTAAACTAGGTTGTAAGTATACAGGAGGTAAAAGACCCAGTATTTTCTCCTAACTGATGGTTTTCACTTAAGAGGGTGCAGAACAAAAGATTTGTTTCAGTTTCAGACTGAGGGGGACGGTGTTAACACACGTGCAGAGTATACAATGTGTTATACAGTGCAGTGAGGGTTTGTGTATGAAGCCAGTGCTCCAGGGAAGAAAACCTGTACAAGGAAAATGGAAACAGCATCTTGCTGTTCTTGAATATTTATTTCTGGCAGGGCCATTGCTTTTTCATACCTCTTTAAGCTGAAGAAACTTCACAAAATTATTTGGAAGGTGAGTGACTTTGTGGTAGTGTTCCTTTAGTTATTGCCTATTTATACTGCTTCCTCTCTAAAAACTCTCCATTCTTAGCCATCTTGTTGAGAGAATTCTGACGTTACCAAGAACTGTTTTTAGTAGCATGTGTGGTGTTTTGAAACTGACACTTTGCTTTTACAACTGACTTTATTAATTTTCTGAAAAGAACTCCTTTTGAAGTGAACAGGATTTTTAAAAAGGCAAGATTTTGTAGGTATTGGCTTCTTATGTGGTTGAAAAAATCTATTTATCATCTCAAAGTGCCAGTTTTTCAATACCCATTGTGTTTTGGAAAAACAGTTTACAGGTGGGAAACTTTTTGAAATAATAACATGACAATTATGCTATTTTGAATGGTAGAGATTGATATTTGGATTCTTCCATAATAATACCAAAATACTAAATAAAATGATGCTTTCTTACCATTTTATTAATCCAGAGCACATATTCTACATTAGAAGAATGTTTACCCAGTGGAGATGTCTAAGCTGGCTGAGATGTTATTCTCTTGTATTTTTGAAGACTTGGTAACTGGTCATAGCGAGTTTTATATCTGAGACTGTTCAGAACTACTGAATAAAATTTTAAGTTTTCAGTGAGTGTGCTTTTATGTGGACCTCTGATGTATTTATTTACTTTTAGTAAACCATTTAAAAAACATACAAACAGTTATAAGACATTTTGAGCACTTTCTACTTATTTCAAAGATAGATATTAATGTCTGTTACATCATCTCAAGCTTATTTTTTCTTTACCAGTTAAAAGTTGTGGGTTTTTCTGGTAATTGTCCCAAATTTAAATCCAGTGATAACTGCATGTATTAATCCCACCTGTAGGTTGTATAAAATGTGTCTCTTATTTTATGTGATGTGCAAGATTTTATATGAAATGCAAACATTAAATATGTCAAATTTTAGGAATTGTATCATGCAAATACTTTGCACTAAGTTTTGAATGTTGCCCACAGTATAAAAGAAAATTGTTTTCTTTCAATGCAAAGCCACTGTTTACTTATACTTTCATCTATTTGGATGTCAAGCTATTTCTTAAAAGATTCTGGTAGCCATCATGACAGAAGGCAATTGCACCTAGGCTTCCAAAAGATAATTATTATTTCCAGAATGGTAGAGTTACTAAGTAATACAGGAGAAGTGTTTTGAAACTGCTTTTCAAAAAAAGCTGGTGGTCAGTAATCTTGGGGGGATAAAGAAAATGAGGGGTTTAATCCAAATATAAAAGAAGAAAAATCCATGTCTGTTTATCACAATCTGTCAAATCCTCAGCTAATGTAGGGGTGCAAGTCTTACATAGGAAGGACTCATTAGCTTCATGGATGGGAAACATCTTAACATCTGACTCATTGTGCAAAGAAGGAGATTTGCTTTAAGATTAAGAACAGTCTTAAATCTTACCTTAGCTCAGAGATGTGAGCACCTTTCTAAAATTTCTGTTAATCATTCTTTGTAACCCACAGGATTGGGGATGTTTTTATTTGGAATATTGCAAGTAAATGTTTTACTTTGATTTGAATTTAGGCTGTTTTCAGAGAGGGCAATAGGTTTGTTTGTGGGAAATGCTCCTGCAGCAGTCCCTAAAACAAAACTACTGCACTGCTCTTGCAGGGTTTCCCTTTGCAGTCCTGATCTCCAGGGATGTATGCATGAGATGAAAGCAGAGCTGCACTAAGTTGCTAGATGACAGTGATGGAGCTGATAAAGAGAGTTCTCTGTGGTCAAACGCTCCTGGTGGTTTCTGTTAGGAAAAGAGGGGAACCGTGAGGGATTTAGGCAGATAATAAAACATTTTTGCCTGTTTGTAAGAATAGTTTTAAATTATTTTCTTTTAATATGAACATTCCTTTCAAGACATGGATAGGTACTTAGAAAATTTTTACTCCAAGAAATTAATATTTCAAATAATCATTCTAATAGATGTGTAGACATATGGGGAAAATAATAGTATGGTGATAGATAACACGTGTTTAGCAAATGCTTTTAATTTAGTCATTTGTTTTCTACTTTCCTATTAATTCAGCTGTCTATTGTAAACTGCAAACAGGTATTTTTGAACTACCCAGTCTTATTATCATGCCTCTCCAAAAGTCATGCTAATTGATTTATAAAGCATCATACAGTTCTAACATATAATGTGCAATTGAATATTAAATTAAAATTTTAATCAGGTCAAAATGATTATGATTTTTGCCATAGAAGATCTTACAAGGAGTATCCATAAAAGTAAAATTATGGTCGATGCCAGAAATATATTTACTAGAAGGATGTTAGTCAAAACCAGCAAGACTTCCTTGGATTTCTTCATGTTTATAATCTCAAACGACAGTGCAAAGTATATTTTCTTAATTAGAGAAAAAAATGAAATTATGCTATAAAACTTAATGTGCATGCATTTCTACCATGTATTCCTGAATCTAGAAACCTTATTCAACCTTTAGTTATGCATTTAAAAGCTATGTTGAATGTTGTAGTTTTAAACCCCAGCACATGAAATTTAGTAAGTGTATATTTTAAATGCCTGTCTCCTTAAGGCTGAGCATCATGTTAGTCTGTAATCGTAATTTTTTTCCCTTCCAGATGAACTTCATCAATGCTGTAAATGTGTAGCCATACATATCTTTATAAGATTATCACTTTTTGTGAGCAATAAGCCTTCATCATTCACAAAGGATGGTGTTAAAAACAAACAAGTTTTGCTGGCAAGTTTTCCATAATTTCTCATCTCAGCATATGAGTTTGTCTGAAAGTGGAATTTATTTATCATCTCTGATATAGGGAGGTATTACTCCTTTTCACAAATGGCAAACACAGAAGTGGAGATTTAAAGTTTGTCGGGTCAAAAACATCATATTATTTTGTTTGCGTAGCAACTGCCTAGTTTTCTAAATTCTTCACATTAGTAATGTATTTCATTTCTTCAGTGATTTCTTCTTGGTGGGTGTAGCTGCTGGAAGGGCATGGCCATTTAGGAGTGGTTTAAAGGGGGAGGCCTGTGTCAGACACCACGTGTGAAAGGACTTGGCCCAGTGATTTGTAGCAAGTTCGTGGCAAGGATAGAAATAAATGCTCCAAGGAAAGAAATTCTTCTCTGATCCAGGAGGGCTCTTCTGCACTATTTAAGTGATGTTGATTCACATTTAGAAACATACTGTTTTAGACAAAAATAAAGAACATGATGAAAGACACACTTAACATCCAAATGATTGCAGTCTGCAGCATAAGCACATGTAAATTTTATCTCAGGAGTTTCTTTTGAAGTGGAGTAGAGAAAGAATCTTTTTTATGCATTCAGTCTTGTAGGTAAGTAGTGGGGATTTTTAATAAGTTGGGCACATAGCCATATAACTACAAAATAATAAACTTTAATGCATGCCTTTAGCTAGGGGCGGAATTACCAGGCATTTTAGTTTAATTAAGGGCAGCAATATTCAAATATTAATGAAAGAATAATTCAAAATAGGGAGGCAAACAAAAAGTAGCATGAAATTCAGCATTGACAACTAGATTTCACTAGGGGTAAACTTTCTTTTTTTAAGTCTACTGGATTTTCTTTTTACTGGAAAGTAAATCTAGATTTAATGTTGCTGATCTTCAGTCAAACAAGTAGTAATGGTAGTACATGGGAACTTACTTAAATTTGTCAGGACCACTGGTCCTTATCCTGCAGCAACCCTTGCTTACAGTGTCTTTATATTGGCTAAGCACAAAACTTAAAGTTTTTATGATTGTGTCTATCTGTTTATCTTGTTATGTAGAAAGTACTTGAATATGACACAAATAGAAGAGGTTGGAACATTGGGAGGATGTCCTTCTAGGTCTGCATAATAATGGCATTGTCATTGGGATGATAATAATAGCTGGAAAACACCACTGATATAGGGCAAAATATTGTGTAGAAGAGCATGAGTCTTCCTGGACTGACATAAAAGGTTAAGGTGTTGCAATGCACAATGCAGATTAATGTACTTGATATCTTGAAAAATGTTGCAATAAATTTCTTCTATCAGCTGAAAGTGGCAGAGAAGAAGAGTGAGTTTGAGAAGTGAGTAAGTGTTGATTGTGAGATAATTGTAGATTGTCAGTGTGATGTGAGTAAGAAAAAATAAACTTAAAAAATTAGGCTGTGCTAAGCCTTTTTTTAAAGCCTTGAGAAATAGTCTCTGCTTCAGGTCAACACTGTTTATTTTATCCTAGTGTGTTGGAAGGAAAAGAGCCCAACTCCAAACCTAAAATCAGACACTTGGCAATTACACTGAGCATGATAATCAGGTCCTCCTGGATCAGTATTTCCAGATTCCTTTCCAGGATTTCTATAGAAAATATTCACTGTGGTTCAGGAGTCTACATAAGCAAATGTCAGATAAATCTGTTTCAGGAATGAAATGTAGAAGACTTAGGATAATTTGCTGTTGAAATAACTTTTGTCAGGACTCTGGGTAGGTATCTCCACTGAAAGCCTTTGTCCTTCAGCAGCTGTAAGACACAGACTGAGGATGCAGGAGAAGATTTTAAATTTTTTCAGTCTACATTTATCACTGCTGTTACGACTGTTCCCTGTCTGTTCTGGGAAGAAAGTTGTGGATCAGATTCTTCAGACTAGTCAATGCATCCCTGCTGACAGGTGAATTGAATTACAGGGCCAAATGGTTCAGATTGTATCAAAAAATGGTCAACGAGATGATAAAAATTGATACAGAACCAGAAATGACAGCTGACTTCAAGTCTTCCTGTGCAGAATAAATTATGTTGGAGCAGGAAAGATCATAGAATTACAGAATGGTTTGCATTGGACGGGTTCTTAAGGGTCATCTCATTGCGGCCCCCCTGCGTTGGCCAAGGACACCTTCCAGCAGACCAGGTTACTCAAACCCCCATCCAGCCTGGCTTTGAACACCCTCTGGGATTGGGCATCCACAGCTTCTCTGGGCAACCTGTTTCAATGCCTCACCACCCTCAGAGCAAAGAATTTCTTCCTAACATCTAATCTAGACACACCCTTGCAGTTTGAAGCCATTTCCCCTTGTTCTATCACTACATGCTCTTGTAAAAAGTCCCTCTCTGCGTCTCTTGTAGCCCTCTTTAAGTACTGGAAGGTGCTGTAAGATCTCCCCAGAGCCTTCTGTTCTCCAGACTGAAGTACCCCAACTCTCTCAGCCTGTCTTCACAGGAGAGGTGCTCCATCCAGCCCTCTGATCATCTTCATGGCCCTCTCTGGACTCACTCCAACTGTTCCTTGTCCTTCCTGTGCTGCACCCCAGAGCTGATGCAGGGTTCCAGGTGGGGTCTCAGCAGAGCAGAGCAGAGGGGCAGAATCCCCTCCCTGCCCTGCTGCCCACGCTGCTCTGGATGCAGCCCAGGACACGTTTGGCTCTCTGGGTTGGCAGTGCCCATGGCTGGGTCATGTTCAGCCTCTCACCCAGCAGCACCCCCAAGTCCCTCTGGGGTATCCATTCTCCATCCAGCCTATATTTCTGCTCATGTCTCAGCTAGCACCTGAACTCAAAGCCGTATACAGCACCTGAGTGTAATTGGTCAACTGCTGACTTGCTGGTTTTCCAACCTCCCCTTTCTTGTAGAGAGACTGGCAGGGGGATTGACAGTATGATTGTGTGTGGTGCACTTTTTCACTGGGATATAAGAGGTTTCAAAGCATAATCCACTATTGTTTTCTCTTTCCTTATGGAATGATTTTGAGTGTCGTGGTAGCAGCAGGAAAAGTTTAAGCTCTCCCCAAAACACAAGTTAATTTAGTCCATGATGTTACAAGGAAGTTAAGAGTACTCTCATCCACATTAAAGTTCTCTGACTGTTTCATCCTGAACCTCCAGGGGTTCAATCAAAATTTGACAAAAAAAAATTGACAAAAAAAAATTGACACTGGTGACTGTGCTAGAGTATGACAAAGTTTTTCTGTATATTGCTTATATACTCTCAGATAACTACTTAAAACATTAGAAATACATGTGATTTTTAAGGCAATAGGTCTTACAGTTAGTGGTGGTATTGTGTTTTTCATTCTTAAAAGAGGTGATAATGTTACCACATGGAATATTGTATTTACATACCTTTTTTGATTAGTGTTACAACATTTATGTCAAATCATATCAATTTCTTGGACAAACTATCCTGGTAGTGGCAGCCCATTCTCCATTTATTAGATTTTTAAACTAACAACCAGATAGACCTGATACAGCCTGAGGGAATGCAAATAGAGTTCTTCATCCTGGGACTCCTTGTCCTGGAGCTGTGATAAGCTAGTAATGCTGATAAATGTGTTAGGGAAGAGTTTGATCACTAGGGTTTCTCAGAGATTGGAGTTCCAAAGGAAAGGTCCTGGCTGATGACCAGGCTGCTGGTGTTTTACCTTGACTAGCAATATTCAGCATGTTACTTCCTTCATGCTGTGCTGGAAATATCTCTTAGGAGAGTGAGCTTTTTAGTATTTCTGACTATTATACACTGAGCTTAGAAGGAGAGTACAATGGCAGACAGATTGATCTATGCTTGATTTTCGTTTTTTGCTTTTGAATCCTGGATCAGTGAATAATGTTTGTAGTCTAAGAAAAACAGAAGATCAGTCCCCAGGCTGGAAACTGTTCATTTTCTGTTGCAGCGTGGCAAAAGGATGACAGTACTAAGAGTTCTCATATAGAGTCCTAAGGTCAGTTTTGTCACACACGGTGTAAATCTCAAATAATTTTATGGGATAGTTTATGCTGTAATTATTTTTTATCTGTGTTGCAGCAGCACCTAGTGGTTCAAATTAAGATCAGAAATGAACTTTCATGGCACATGATCTCTGCTGGGAAAGCTTTCATTGAAAGGAGATAGAATGGAAATAGGAGGATACAGGAAGCCAAGGCAGAGAACAGGGAGATGTCTTTTAAGCCACTACAGGAGAGCTGAGATACAGCCAGCAAGAGACCTAAGTTTCCATAAAGAGTCTAATTTCTCTCTTATGTAGAAACATGCTTTTTCCTAGCATCACCCCTTGTTAGCTCACTGCCTTAGAAAAATGGATTTTTTGGATATGGACGTACCTGCTTACTTCTAATCTTGGTTAGAAGTCTGTAATTGTAACACTTTGGTCAGATTTGAACATATACTGCAGCCCAGCTACCTGTTGTTAAATATCATCCTTTGAAATTCAGATCATGGCATTAGAATTGCTCACAGCATCCCAGTGCATGATGCTTCTCTCACTTGGCTGCTCTAAAGGCTTCACAACTATCTAGTGTACATTAATATTCCAGCTGGATTGACCTCCTGAAAGGGAGCCTGTAAAGAGAGTTTAGTTGAAATTTCCAAGCATATGAAGGACAAGAAGGTCATAAGGAGCAGTCAGCATGGATTCACCAAGCGGAAGTAATGCTTGACTGACACAGTGATAAACTTCTGTGATTTAATGACTGGGTAGAAAACTGGTAGAACAGCCAGTGATTAGTGGCACAAAGTCTGGTTGGAGGCCAGTGTCAATACTCGGTCTAGTTCTGTTTAATATCTTCATTCAGGACCTGGAGAAGGGAGCAGGGTGCACCCTTGACAAGTTTGCCGTAGACAAAACTAGGAGGAGTGGCTGGTACAACCAGAGGGTTGTACTGCACACAGTGGGGCACACAGGAACATTATGAAATTCAGTGTGGGGAAGTGTAAAATCCTGCAGCTGGGGAAGAACAGCCATAGGCAACTGGAAAGCAGCTTTGCAGAAAGGACATGAAGGTCCTGGTAAGACACCAAGGTGAAATAAGACAGCACAAAAGCACAAGCACTTTGTCCTTGTGACAAAGAAGACGAGTGGTGCCTGGGCTGAATTGGGCGAAGTATTGCCAGCAGGTTGAGGGAGCCATCCATCCCTTCTACTCGGCCCTGGTGAGGCCACACTTGGTGTGCAGTTTCTACTTCTGAGCTCCCCAGTAGAAGAGAGATGGGGAAAACCTCCTGGACTGGGTCCAGTGGAGAGAGCCCAACAAAGGATCACAAAGATGGTTACAGATCTTGAGCATCTCTTTAGCGAGTAAAGGCTGAGAGCTGGGACTTTATAGCCTGGAGAAGAGATGGCTCAATTCTTAAAAATATCTGAAGGAACCGTGCAAAGAAGCCCAAGCCTGACTTCTCCACTACTGCCCAGTGATGGGACCAGAGCCAGCTGGCACAAACTGTAACACAGGAGGTTCTCTCTGAACATCAGGAAACACTTCTTTACTGTAGGGGACACTGAGCACTGGCACAGGTTGCCTATGGAGGTTTTGGACTCGCCATCCTTGGAGAGAATCAAAAGGAGTCTGGACATGGTTCTGGGCTGTAGGTGGTCCAGCGTGAGGGAAGGGGGATGGGTCAGGTGACATCCAGCCCCAGACATTCTGTGATTCTATCATATCTGTAATTCATTCAAACAGGAAGTTGATATGACAGCATTTTTAATACTATGGAAATCTGAACAGCTTTTAGAGATTTTTGGATCAGAACCTTGATCTTACTCCTAAATATTTATTTAAAAAAAGTCTTAAAAAAAGAAGTGTATTCATTGGCAATTAAGGACAGAAACAGGGAGTCTATACTTGTGGCATAAACCTGGTATTCTTGCAGCTCCCTCCTGCTAGTTGTGTGAGGGTCTTGGAACATTATTTTGCTTTGTGAAAACCCAATGTGTTGCATCACTCACTATGTAGGATTATATAACAATGTTTGTACAGCACTCAGCCTATTAAATTTGAAAAAAAATAGTTCAGAAAAATAAGATACAAATTTAATTTGGATTTCCAGTCTCACAGCAAGGACTGCATTTTAAGTCCAGCACATTCTCTGATGGATATCCTCAATGAAGGAAACAGAATGGCCTTTCTGTTGAAATAACCATTTTTGTGTGGTTGAAGTATAAGGAACTACTGTTTCAAGATTGTTGACAGAACCCAAATGATTTAGATTTATTATGCTACTAGGGCTTTATTAAAGCAATTACTTAGAAGCTAAGAAGTGACAAAAGGTAAACTAGAATATGAAAGACAGTATATAACCATCACTTTCTTCTTATGCTTCTCTTGTTGAGGTTCCTGCTTGCTTGTTTGTCAGCTTTTTTCAGACTCAGTTTTGCTTTCTGCTCTGCAGCATCAGTGCATGGCACAATCTAGAAGAATTCATCTGCTGGTTCTTCCCATCCAGATTCACCCTTTCGGCTTGTCACCTTCACAGCTTACAGGTCAATTTTGTTGTGATTCCAGTAGTAAATGTAGATGTCTAGCTTGATTTGTTAACTTTGTTTTTCCTGACTTCTGTCTATTTGCCTGCCTGTCTTCAGGGTGTAAGCTCCCTGGGGCATGGGCCATCCTTTCTTGAATAGCTGCAGAATGCTAGCACATCATGGGTACTAGCATGTACACAAAAAAAAATTGTGGCAAGCAAAGATTAAGAGGATGAATGTGATGAGTAACTGGAAGATGTGAACTTCATCAATTCTGTTAAACTGTAGGAACATTTTGTATTTTAAGGTCAGCAAGAAGCTCTCATTTTTACTTTCCTAATATAGCTCTTATAACTGTACTCTCTCTTCTGGGATGACTTCTAGTCATGTAATACATATCTGAAATAATTTTCCCTTCCTGTTATTTCTTGGAAAATGACTGCCATGTATAATGAAGTAGTTTTTGTGGTAAGAGAGACAGAGATGTATGCAGTAATACATTTAGATGTCTTGCTTTTGCAGAAGTTTTTTCAAAATGCTGCAAAGGCTCCTGTTTTTCAGGTTAGTTCTCTAGTGTAAATCAAAAAGATAAATTATGTCAAAGATGGGAAAGCTTGTGTTAATTTAATAAAAATCAAGTTAGTTTATTGCACTGTTTCACTGAGCACTCAAAAAACTGGATTGCTGGAATTCACAGTGATGTATATGAGCTTGTGAGAAAAGGACTTGCAGTGACAATTATTTACTGCTACGATTGAAACAAAAAAATGTTTCGAATGTCTGGATTTCCTTTTTCCATAATGCATATTTATTACTTAAAGTTTAGGATGTACCTGCCCTTATGCAGTTATGGAGTATCCTAAAACAGGAACTGAAAAAGCTGTATGTCGGAGGAGGTTTGTTTGGTTTGGGTTTTTTTTGTGATGCATTTCTGCATTGAGCTTTCATTCTTGTATGATCTTTGTCTAAGAGTCTTGTATGAAAGTGTCATTTTAAAATGATTATTTATTTTCTTTAAATCTGAGTTTTAAATTAAAATGTGAAATCATCAGATATGTCATTGTGGACGAGGCTATAAGAAGCAGGCACGATTTTTAAAACCACTAAACAGTGCACATAAAGTTAGCACATAAAATTGGAATGACTGGAAATAAATCCTATTTCCATTTCATATATGAATTCTGTAAATTGAACACTGCTTCTTGCTTTTTCTCTCATTTCTATAGAGAATTTGTGGTAGTCCTTACAAACACTCTACATGCATTTTTAATAATAAAGATATATTGCAAATACTGAAATTAGAAACAAATTTGTATTGCAAACAATGTTTCGGATGGGTGTATTAGAAACTTGTGCTTCCTAAACTGTATTAACAATAAAACTGGAATAAATATTTAATTTTCTTTGAGCAGTCACCATGTTTTTCTCAGTTGAATTTGAAGACTGCTTGTTTTTAATCTTTGCTATCTGTTAGCTTTAATAACTGTTGTTCTTAAAAACCTTACCTCTTAATTGCTTACCTGCTAGTCTTATTTTTTAGATGAGTATCACTAGTCAAAAAATTGTAGTTATTTGAAGTTTCTTATTGTTCTCTTTTCAAAGACAAAGTTGAAGTAGACTTTGCTATAAGCATATGAATATAAAGACTGAAGGCTATAAATGCAAACATTTTCATTTTGAAATGCTGAAAACTACAGTGTGGCTAAAACAATTGCACATACACTTTCTTTGCATTCTGTATGTTGTAGAGACACTGATTTCATTGGATTTTGGACATGATGCAATGTGGGCCAATATTTGGGTCTGATAAATTGCTTTCTCGATTGGTTAATTATTGAGGCTTATATGGAAAGATTGAAAACAGTAAGACAGATACTGTATCATTTTAAATTAAATTAGCATAATAAGTTTATTAAATGCTGGATTAATTTAGGGATTTTTTTCTGGCTGTGTTACAGCTGTGAACATAACATGATTATAACTGTGTTACTATCCCAGTGCTGGATATTGGGTATTACACTCAGTGCAATAAACTGTTGAAATACTGGAATGTTCTTTGACTACCTAAGTCTGGAGTTGTGTACAGGGGGATCTATAAAGTTGCAATACTTCTTGTTAGTATTATGAAGAAAAAAATGAACTTATAAAGCCCAAAGGGCTCAAGCTCTAAGACGATCCAAGTGCTTGTAATTAACAAACAAAGAAAGGAGGCTGAAGAGTGGCAGGTGTGAATAATTAAGTGCCATGGGGCTGTAGCACAGGCCTGGTGTGTGGCAGGATGCCTGCTGGGCTGTTGTGCTGTAGCTAATGCCAAGCATCCTGTCTCACCTGGACCACGAGCTGTGGCCTGGCAGGCACTCTGCAGCAGGCAGCTGTAGTGTCACAGTGAGGATTTTGACTGGTTGTTCGGGGAGTGTGTCCAAATGTATTCATTCCTTTGCCCGCTTTATAATCTCTCTGAGGCAAGAAAGTACCAGAAGGAGAAGCAATTGACAGTAGGTAGGTGGGGGACAAGGAAGGAATGGAATACCTGAAAGAGGCTCTTCTTTTCCAAAACAAATGGACAGGATTGGCTTCACCTGCAGTATTTATTGTAGTTTTTGGCTGGCATTACTGCATACCAATAACTTACTTTCTGCTACAGTCAAGTTTTACCAGATGACTTTCAATGCAGTCAGAATTAATTTTGCCTTATGATTTATCCATTATTCTGTTTTACATTTATACTTCACCTTAAACCAAGTTAATTTCTGCTTCTGAACCAATCATGTGTTATTTTAGTCATGCTTGAAGAAAAATGTTGTGTTAATGTTATTTCAGGCTCTGCCTGAATGCTCTAAAGTTGTCCTGACATTTGGGATTTTTAGTTGAGGACAATACCTGCTGCATGGTTGCAGGCCCAGCAGTCATGCAGCGTTGTGACTGTGGATGTGTCCACTGCTTGTAGCCAACTGGGAGACTGGAAACATCTACCCTGCCGAGTTCTAAGAAATAAAAACTGTAAAATTAGAATAGAAATAGACTACAGAGGTGCAACATGTTAATTTCTAGAGCATTGGTGAAAGTGTGCCTGTGTGAATGCTTAGTCCCTTTCTGAGTAATCATAAATACAACATATAATACCAGGTTTTGTGAGTCATCTTACAGAGAAGAGAGCAGTTACCATTGGCATTGGTAAGATAATTCATGTAAATTAAGATTATAAATGTTGTCATTCATATACAAGTGAGAAAAAAAGCTCTGCTGTTATTTTAAGATGAGCTTCAGAAGGGAGAGTTTTCTCTGCAAAAACAGCCTCTGGTGTTTGATTTACCCACTCTGTACTACTTCTTCTTTCCTCTCCTCTATCTCCATCTCTTCTTATTGGTGGGTTTTTTTAGAAACTTACTTACTGTCTTCTTTTTATTTTTATTTTTTTTTTACCCCTTTACCAGTTTATAAGATATGTAACTATTCATTATTTTACTGGAAATTGTTTTTCTTTTTTTTTCCCATAACACAGGTTGTAATCATGGTTATGGTTGCAGATACCACTTCTGTCAGGTTTTGAATGCGCATTGTTGCTAACAGCTTAATTTTTGAAGAGCCTGTAAGTCCTGAAACCTGTCTTAATCTGAGATGTGCCCTTTACTTTTACAGTTGTTGTTCTTCTGAAATTTATTTGTTTTTTGTGGTGTGTTCCACTTTTTTTGTAATAATTAAACCAAGGTGCTAATGTCTCCCTTCCATGACTATTTTAGATTTTTTTGCTATAGTGGTAGGTGTTTTGGACCTTCTGATGAGCATTATTAAGAAAATAGAATTTTTTTGTAACCACCAGTTGTCTTCAATTAGTTGCGTAGGATTGAATAAACATTTTCATTTCAGGCTTTAACATATTTTTCTGATTACTCTCAAAATTCTGTTTACATTTGATATTGAAAGTAGTTGTTTGCAGCATTTGACTTTACAAGAAGAGAACAGTGTCTCTGTTTGTTTTGGCTGAAGTCTTACAGTACTTCTTGGATTTACCCTGTCATTGATCATAGTCTATATGTCTTGGCAGAATGTATACTTTTTGAATTGTTGGGTAATGACTTTGGATTTAATCTGCAGTTGTATATCATTGTAAGAGTCTCTTCTAGCAAAACATAATTTTATTGTAATATTTTTTTTATAGTTTAAAAGAACATTTAACTCAATACCTTGTTATTTTAGAATGATTATACTAAGTGCTGTTTTCAACTTTATTATATTCATCATTAGAGTTTTAATTTTTTTTCCATAATACAGGAGGATCCAGCCAATGATCTATTAAACTGTATGCACAGATATTAAACTGTATAGCTTATATAAAGATTGTATTTATGTAGCATATCTAAAGTTGCATTCATAGCTATATATAGATTTGATAGCTCAGAAATTTTAAAGTGAATGCAGAGTAGGGAAAAAATGGTCATGAAAACGAAACAGATGACATGGGAACCATATAGCTCAGCTGGTTTTGTTCACGTTTTGTATTAATTCTGCACTATGGGCGGGAGGGAGATGTAGAGTTCTGTTTGGATCTCCCTAAGAAAGACTGGCCAATGAACAGCATGATACAATAGCCACATTAATAAGAATAAAAAGAAGAACACAGCAATTAAATCTTGTGTCCCTTCAGAGATTTGGAATCTCTTGATCATGATAGCAAAAGATTTTAAAATCACAGAAAAATTGGGGAGTTAGAAAGAAAATTAGGCTTGGCAAGCTCTGGGAAAAGTGTTAAAAGTAGGCCCTGGGAAATGTTAGGCCTCGTGCTTGCTAAGATCATGTGAAACTGCACCTGTGTAGTCAGTATATGATAAATGATATAATTGTTAGATGTGATTAGATATAATTATTGTTTAAAGAATCATGAGAAACTAGGTTAGGGGTTTGAGGGGGATCACAAGAAATCCCTGCTTGGGTAAAATCAATGCATACAATAGAACAATGTAAGTTTAATAATTAATATGTAAGTTATATAACTATAGAGTATAAAAACATGTTTGGCTCAAAACCAAGGGGGGTCAGAATTGGGTATGTGTACCCTGACACCCAGAGCTCTTTAATAAAGCACCTTCATATAATCATTTGTGATTATGTGTGTTCCTGAACGCTAACAATCACGCACCCTCAGATGGACCCCAGGTGGGTTTTCCCACAGCATGCTGTGCAGATGTTTGTGGATAGATTGCTCTTCCCCTGTCCCTGTGCCTTTTATTTTGTGTTCCAAGCTGAGAGCCTGGCACGGCATCTCTGTCAGGCCACCCAGCAGTGCCCGTGGGGCACACCAGCGGGTTCCCCACAGCACTGCTCATGCCAGCATATGGGCTGCTAGGTATGGGCCCCAGCAGAGTCTGCACTGCCATCAGGATCCCTAAATCCTCCAGCTCAGTGACTTCCCCAGAGCTCCCAATGCACTGCTTCCTGTGAGATGGGCAGGAGGATGATCTCTTCTGAGGGGGAGTAAGTACAGAAAAGACCTGGTGACAGCTTTCCAAGTGAAAATCTTGGTGCAGCTCGCCAATTCTAATGCGATTGGAGATTTTAATTTTGCAATGGATTAGACATTTGTTGGTGAGAGGATGAAAAAGCCTCTGTTGGCCCTTCAGTGGTAGGTTTCCTTTGCAGCTACTCAGATACAGCTATGAACAGATGCAAAAGGCTTCAAGCCTGCCTGCCAGGTATATGCATTATTTCTAACATCGCATAGATTTAAGCAAAACGCCACAGCTGTGGCAACTCAGTCCAAAACAAAGATTACCAGGTTACTAACTGCGTGATGTGGCTCAGTCAATTTATTTTATTGTAGTGTCTGATCCTTAGACCTGTCTGTAAACATGTAGCTTAAGGAGGGTTGTTGTGCTACTTTCATGTATATGTTCATTGAGCCACACAAGCAGTAACTGTATCCCATCTTATATTTTCTAAGCTGTTTTTGAGAACTTGCATTTCCAAAACCTCTGGTTTATTTAAAGTCGTACTGTGGCTACTATTGCTCTTCAAGCAGTACAGAAGCAATATTTCAATCCCTGCAAAATCATTTATTAAAGGCATTTTTGAACCATAACTATCAAATCCAAGGCTTTTTTTTTTTTTTCTGTTATGCAACAATTTTGGTGCTGTAGCAGTTTCAGTGTTTCCAGTTTTTTTCCTCTTCCTTTACCTCACATTTTTAGAAAACAGCTAATTCATTGTGGTGGAAAACAGATTAGAGAAAACCAGCAGCAGGCTAAAACAGTGAATAAAAGATGATGATATAAAAGCTGTCAGCAGCAAAAATTTTTGGGAGGCTGCATCTGGAACAGAGGTGCTATTGGTTGAATTCTGCATAGAGAACTCATTAAGCATTCAAGGTTGGAAGTATTCAAATTTTTTATAAGTGATTTCTATTTTATTATCTCATGTTGTTGTTTAGCATAGCACACTGTTAGGCAAACTGCTGAGTCGTGGCAACCAGTGTGCCTTTTGTGGAATTCATTGCCTTTCAGCTAAATTGCGTTAATAATGCCTGGAAAAGTTAGACATAAGCCCTTAAGAAAGTTTGCTTTAAAGCATTTTAATAATTCAGTGAAAGCTGTGTGGGTCACTCATTCTTTTCTGTCTATTCTTTGTACAAGTCTTAAAAAAAAGGCTCTTTACCTACTTGAAGCAGACAGAATGAGCTCAGCATACCCAGCTTCTCACCTGAAGTTTGGAGGTGATGTGTATGGTTGATAACTGTTCCCTTGCCACATCGGAGTGTGTACAGCAGGGATAAAATCTATTTGCACACACAGGCTGTTCTCAGGTGGTTATCCAAGGCTATGAATCAGAATTGCAGATGAGAGCTACAGAGATGAACATCTGCATTCTCTGTTTCTATTGGAAGGTATTTTTCTTTTCTTTATAATTTAAGGTTAATACAAGGAACAAAATATTCTTAAGAAATCCTTAAAACTACATAATGTCTGGTGAAAAAAAAGAAAATGTGGATTAAAATGGGAAGGATCTAAAGCATGATACTGAATTGACTTTTGAAAAGAAACCAGACTAGTGTCTAGTCTAGTTACTAGTGTTACAGTAATCAAGATGTTATAAAAAGAGGGGTTTTTTCAGCTCTAGAATTTGTACTCACTCATCTTTTCTCCTTCTGTCTAAATGAGTGTTTTAATGATTTCATGCTTCCCAGGGTGTCTCGCTTCACAGTATGCCGCAATCACCTTGCCTTTGGCCCTAGAGGCTGAGGAGCCCTCCAAAAATAAATGGGAAAAGCCAGAAGCTGTCTCCTCGACTTAGAATTTTCTTTTAGCTCTGCTTAATGGCAGAATTTTGTTGGGTTTGGTCTTAGAATGATGTGTCTCCAGCAAAAGCTTCCTCTGGCACCCACTGCCCTGCTGCTCAGGGGCATCAGCTGGGATGCTGTGCACAGCTATCTCCCAAATAAATCCCTGCCAATGCCTGTTATAAGAGCTTTTTAACTACTTGTCCTGCGTAGTGTTGGCTTTTCAGCTACCCATAAGAGTCAAGAAGTGTCAAGACCATGGTAGTTCTGAAACTATGCTGAGGAAGTAAATCTGTTGGGCTTTTTCTTTACAGTTCCGTACTTAAAATCAAAACAAAACAGGCTGGTAGTCACGAAACCCTTAAATGTCTGAAAACACATAGGATACTAAGTAGAGGTGGTTCTTTCCAAGCATGGATGTGCCACTGAAACAGGCAAGGCTGAGATAAACATATTGTTTGTTTCCATGACACAAAGAGAAATGTCTTGTTGAGTGAGAAAATAGCTGGATGGGAAAAATATAGCACTTTGTGACTTTAGAGCTACGAAACAGGTATCTGATTAGTGTCGCTCTAGTACTGAATGTTCATGTTGGATATATTTAGATTTGTATTTGTAGACATAGACACCTGAGTTGCTTTGCCCATCCGTCAGCCTAGGTAGCTGATGGCAGCGTTACCGTGGTAGTTCAGTTCTAGAACTGAGCCTCTCAGTTCAGCTCAGGCTCAGCACCACTTCAGTGGTCTGGCTGGCTTTTGGAGGAGGTCTTGGTTTGTCCATCCACTTCAAAGTATGACTAAAGTATGTTTGTATAGGTGGTGATATAAACTCGTTAATATTTTATATTTGATTTATAATTATCAGCGGTGAGCTAGTTTAACCTTTATTGTGCTGCTTTAGTGTCATTACATATGAATTTTAAAAATAATTCAACTTCTTCAGAATCATAAGGGAAACCTTTCTTAAGGGGTATATGTAACATACTGTAGATTGTCAATGGTTTCAGATGACATCTTTCAGAAAGTTAAGTAGGCATCACAAATACGTTTTGTCACACAGAGCTTTGATTGTTTTTAATTTATTTTTTTGTCTTTTAAATTTTTTTTTCAGATTTCAGGTCAGTTTTATTATATACTGATCACAGATTAGGATTAGTGATTTTGGACATGTTCCAGAAGCAGTTTTCCATTTAGTTGCCTAGGAAAAATCATTTGAACACATTTCTTACATCTCTTCTGATAACAACCATTTTGTCTTGCTTGTTTCTGTTCCTTTTTTTTAAAGAAAGAAAGAAAAAAAAAATTAAGACCTTTTCTTTCAAGATAAATCAAGATTTGTATAATCCTTACCCAAAATTAAAATGGAAACACAGAAACTATTGTCCTTAGCATATGGAACTTACTGGCTGAATGGCTGGGTTGATATGTTAGAGGGTCATACTTCCATCTGGAAGGATTGTAAAAGGCTGGAGAAATAAGCCAGCCAACATGTCTTTGAAGCCAAGACCTACTGGTTTTGGTAAGAATTTTCATCATTCTAATTAAAATATTTCATGCTTCCATTTGACAAATATGAAGAAGTTATTCTTAAGGTTAAACTAACAACAAACACAAAATAACAACAACGATTGTTGCCTTTCCTTGGGAAAAGTGAATTTTAATTCCTGGGGTTTTAAATTAAATCCATTGAGATATCCTGTGCTCTAGGCATGTATGCATCTCATGTTTGGGAGGAAGAGGAAGTGCTGCCTTTTTCTCTTGGAAATGTAAGATGAGACTATTGACATACAGGGGGCTTTGCACAATTAATAGTTATTAATAGTTATTACAAATAGTTATTACAAATTTATTAATAGTTTTTACAAATGTTATTACAAATGTTATTAATAGTTTTTACAAATTTTAGAGGACAATAATTACAGATTTTTGACAGTAGGGTAAAAATTTAGTATTCTTTTAAAAAGGTTGTATGCACTTGTTTTGCTTTAACAATTTCTTTAGAAGTTTGTAATACATATATTTGTATAGAAATGTTGTAAAGCAAATAAAACGCATTTTAGACCAAATTTTTGGTTTTCCTGCTATTTCTGACATCATAGAAAAAGCATATGAAGTTTTGCAAAGTAATGAGATTTTTTAAAAATGGTTACATGTGAATGTTTGTATGTACAGAGAGGAGGAACAAAATAGCTAACACTGCTCTGCAAGTCATTAAAATACCTAAAAATGTAATTCATTTCCTCTCTGTTGTAGATTTGTAGTATCTTCAGCTTGTCAAAAAGTGTGCAATAAAATAAGAAAAGCAAGTTCTCCAGTTATACCTCGTTCTAGCCCCCCTGCTCCGACTCCCTACATTGTTCGCGATTTTAGGTCTGCTCTTCTGTAGCCATCTGTTCACTTCCTAAAATAGCACTGCTTGTGTCTCAATTTAGAACTTTTCTCATTATCCATAATACATTTTAACTTCCCTTTGAATGATCCTCATTTTGATACTGAGTTTTTTAATGCACTGCTGAATAGTTATATTTTAAATAGTTGAAAAGCAACTTTACATTCGTAATTGCACCAACATGTTTTGGGTTGTCAACCATTAGAAATAATTCCTGGCTTTCAGTGTTTTCTGTTTCTGTAATTGTTTTGCACTGTTCTGAGTATTACTTCATTTGGAATTAGTCAAACACTAAATTACAAATACACTACCAAGCTGAAAAATGGTAGCACGAAGTCACACAGTGATTGCAGACTGATCCTGTGTTCGCAGTGATTCCAGGCCAATGTGTGTGTTGCATGATTGACTGCTGCTGGACTTGCAATGGACTAGAATAGATAAAAGCCCTATCTCTATAATGGCACTAATTTACCTTTCCTCTCTCCAACCATTGATTTACTATGCTTTCTATCACACTCTCTTTCATGTCTCTAATTTTCTATAATGATTTACAAGCTTTGACAGCTCTAATTTTGTAAAATTCACTTAAAGTTGGTCATCAGGTTGAAAAAACTGTATTAGGAAAGAAACACGAGAAGGAGAAAAGGGAACTCGGCAGAGAAATGGACGGACAGCGTTAAAGTGATTTTTGTAGGCAAAAGCAGACATTATTACTGAAGAATTTTAAAAGCATCTTTAGTATATATGTTTGGTGCTGAAAGCCTTATTTGCTGTTGAAAATTATAAATGTTGGCACTTTTAAAAGTTTAGTTGATTACCTGCTCCATATAGATGGAACAGTTCTTTAGAGGAGCAAAATGGCCTTTCTCAATGAACTGGTGAAGTTGCAAATGTGGGCTTTGGTCGTTTAATAGTGTTTACATTGATAGCTTTCACTAAGACATTTAGATTTTTTTCTCAGGTACTTAGGAACATTTTCAATATCTTTTATGATTTCTTATTATACTTGTGTAAATACACAGAAGTAATTTGTGGAATTTGTGGAAAAATAAAATGGCAAACATGGATGTCATTCATACCTATGAATTGTAAGACCTTTTTTATTCTTTTTTTTAGTGACTACTGATTTTAAGAAGAGCTGCAGAATAGACTAAGAAATTGTGCAATCCATGGGGTCTCCCATTCACTCAACAGCCCATTTAAGGGGGAATTTAATAATGTTGCAGATCTCAGAATACACTAAAAAGAAAAGAAAAAAAAATGGTAGAGTAGTGAGAAAAAACATTTGGTAGAGAAGTGTTTTCTTCTTTTCCAGTTAAATTACCCTGATGGCCATTTTTATAATCTTCAAAAGGCCAGTTTGAAATGTAACAGCTCAAAGGTTTCAGTAAGGACAAAAGTAATTATATAATGATAGAAAATGACACCAAACTTTTCAGTGGCATATACCATTTGTATCTATTTTTGTTAGCCATTTGTGAACCATGAAGATTACTGATGGTGCAGTAAAAAATTATGATAATCCTTTCATTCTAGTCATTCTTCCCCTCGTTGTTGATCAAGCAAGAAGAACTCAGAGCAAATTAAGAAAACCACTATACATTTCTGACTTGGAGTTTCAGAACACCCACAAGAACATTATTCTTGCTAGGGCTGTAAGAGTGGCAGGAAATGAGCCCAGACAATGGATCATAACCTGTTTAGCCTTTCTAACGGAGCCAGCCTCACACACACACAGCCTGAGACTGTGCTGCCAAGTGCTGCAGTACGGCAGAGGCACCGGAGGCAGGGATTCGGGCAGGAGGGGTCTGTGATTGCCTGGGAATGCTGTTCCTGTGGGCTCTGTCGACAGGAGCCTCTCAGGATCTCGTCTCATTTGCAGGATTGCTGCCTTGGTGGGGTGCGTAGGGCAGAAAGCAGCGAGGGAGAGCCCTTGGCAGGGTGCTCCAGGTTGCCATGTTACAAATGTGGCAACTGCTGGCTTTCTTCTGAGCTGCCAGAAATTTCCATGGAGCGTGTTCATATGGGGTGTCATTCTCCTACAAATGCCAGCACGGCTTGGTATGGTCCTGACAGCTGATTGATTGATTTGATTCATTGCCTGGATAAGCAAACATATGAGACATGACAGGCTGTATAGGCTTTAAAGACTTCTCCCATTTTGTTGCTTGCTGTAGGCTTAGAGTTAAATATAGTTAAAGATTTGGAATCAGCAAAGAGAGGGAACTAAAAGTTAAGAATACGGAGTCAAATATCAGTGTGACTAATATTTCCAGAATATATAAAATTTTCCCTGTTCAGGAGAAGAAAAAGATAATGTATTTATTCACATCAAATAAACAGGGACAACAATAAAATGACAATATTGTGTGTTCCAAAGGTGTTTACGAATAGAAGTGACTGTCCCTGAGAAACAAAGTAAAGTAAATCAGCAGCAAGATAATGTCAAAAGTTATGTTTAGGTAGCAAAGACAAACAGGAGAAATAATCTAGGCTACCTAATGCATCCGTGATTCTGTAATACATGTTGGTATAATTCGTGTTTTATTGTACAAATATAAAATCAAGTATAAAAGCATGTTTTATGTAAAAAAACAGAAGCAGCTTGAGATTACAAAAGCAGCTGCTAGTAAACCAGGAATTTGCGGGAGAATGACCCAGCAATTAAGATAAGACCAAGAAGAGGTGGGTCGACCAAGCGAGATAAGCGCTCTAACGACCAAGTGATTAACACCTGATACCGACCTGATCTGATTCTCCAAGACCATGCATCTCTAAGCCTGCTTCCCGAAAAAAACACTCAAACTTCATGTCCTTCTCAGAAAATTCATCAGCAGTAACTGCATAGCCTCAAGCTGAAGAAATTCTATAGAACTCAGCTCACCAAAAGACGGTTTGTGAACTTGGGGGAATCAGTGCAACAGAGACTGATTCAGAGTTCACCCAGCACCCGACCCCGGGCTCGACACTGACAGTGATTGTGGTTGCTTCCAAAATTCAATTTTGCAAATTTTATTAATAAAATTGTTATTGATAAATTTTGGCTGCATTTCATTTATAACAATTCTAATTTCATTGTAATTGATAAGGAATGACATATTGAGCATGGCTAAAATACAGTAGCTCAAAAAAGAGTCCACTACAAACAGAATGAGAGGAGCAAACATGCTTAAACACTTAGAGGACCATTCACAGGAGGAAAGGCTGGGTTACAGTTCTCTGGGCTCATGTCAGATGAGGGTTGCATAGCACTGGAAGGTGCTTCTATTACTGCCTTACACCTGCTATTACAGTAAGCAAATTTTAAACTAAAAAAAAATATAATTATATGCAGTCTATGATTTGCCACATAGAACTGTTGTTTAAAATATCTGATTGTAAAAGCATAGCAAGATTCCAGAAAGGGAATGAATAGCAAACTTCACCCTATAATCAGGACTTGAAATCAAGGACCGGCAATCAAGACTTGGTAGTTTTGAATGTTGCAACTCTGTAAGTGAGCATAAACAAAGGTGCACAAATGTAAAGCTTACTCTTGGTATAATTTCTTAGCTTATTTTTAGTCTCCCTATTTTTATCTTCTGTATTTCAGGTTTGGTGGGGCATATGTTTCAAGTGGTTTATGAAGCATGACTTGTAGTACTCTGGAATCATTTGAGATTGTAATTTTAATAATTAGTTGAATGAGTGAGTGATGAAAACACTTAGCATTTAAACTGATTTCCAGGTTTTTCACAGCTCACTGAGATAATTGGCTCAGTTCCAACTATTTGCAGCTTTTTCAGGATCCTCCCAGCTGGAAGATATGACAAGAGGCTTTGGTTCCCATTTTCAAAGTTTATTCATAAGCGCTAGGAACAGACATGTGGAAACAAACCCAGAGATGAAGGACTGATGATCCAGTCTGAATGATGGTGTCAGTTCTTTGAGGCAGTTGCATGAAAAGTAGTCAGCTCCAGAGCTGTTTAAATAGTTTATAGGCATAATATTAAAATAAACAAAACATTGGAAAAAAGTTCAACTCAAAGAAAAGGAAAGATCTCTGTTTCTTTTAGAGTTGTTTCATGAACTGCAGGCTTTCTGGTCAGATATCCTCTCCCATGACACCTGAGTGGAACTTGTCCCACTGAGATCTTCACTGCTACTGCTAGAGGCAGCAGTGAACGAAATGTAAACAATATTGAAAATCATGGTTTTTAGAATCTGTGCTTTCCTGTGTAGGATTTGATATCAGCAGTTTTTCATGGATGGCAGCTCAATGTTCTGGAAAGACCTATGGTACATTTCCAGATCATTTTGTAGAAACAGTTTCCCACTGCTTGTGATAATTGTGGAGCCCTGGGAAGCCAGCAAAAATCTGAACCAGCATGACTAGTTTAGCTTTGTGTGAATGTGGCTGTATTTCTTCCAGGAGCTTGAAGGTTCTTTAGATGCCTTTATGGCACTGTGAATCTGAGCTAATAAACCCTGTCATGGCTGAGTTGGCACCATGTGAAGTTAGCTTAGGTGTCTGTCTTGGCACCTCCTGACCAAAGCTTACACAGCAGCATTAGAGTGAGTGAAGGTTGCTCAGGATTTCATGTATGTACTCAGCGCTAGTCCTAGATCCTGATTTAATGTATGTACTCAGCGCTAGTCTTAGATCCTAGATCTAGGATCCTAGATCCTGCTGGATCCAAGCTGGTGCTGGTGATACTAATGTGGTGTCTCTGCCTTCAGGTCTAGATGTAGCCAGGCTTTTCAATTCAAACACAGCTTTTCTGCCAATCAAATGCTGCATCTGGGTGAGTAAGACCTACCAGAAGGAGTGTTGTGTTGGACCCAGTGAAGAGAACAGGCTTTGTTGATTGGTGTGTTGTGCATGCTCAGTGATAACTGTCTGCAGGGCTGTTCCCCTCCGCTACCCAAGGTATCATTTTACTTCTGATAATGGAAAGTTGATTGTAAAAAGAAAACAATATGGAGGTAGATGCTTCTTAAAAAAGCAGTAGGATTTATTGTGATATACTTAGTTTTTCTTGATCACTTCTGCTGCTTGGTGTTGGTTGCTTTTTATTTTCTAGGTAGAGTTGAAAATAGCTCCTTAAAGTGTTTCTATTTTGAAACTGCCTGTTTTATACTGCCACTAGTTTTAAGGAGGCTTAAGAGTACTAGTACAAAAAGATATCTTAAGAAGTACTTACGTTTTGGACAAAGAGGAACTGTCCTATTTTTAAGGATTATAGCAAGCACTTTTTATAATACTGGTTTTTTCCACTTTCATGAAGAATTTTCCCATAAACTATCAAGAATTCACATTTAATGATTGAACATTCTAAACACGTGGGTATAATTTACTTCATAATGAGATTCAGGGAAAAACAGAGTGAAACAGTTACATTGTCATTTAACCAGTATTTATTTATACTAGGTATATTAGTAGTTTTATAAAATTACTTTTTTACTCATATGCTCATTTTACATTATTAAATTATACTGATTTGGTTAAAAATTTCATCTTCTTGTGAAAGCTAATAGTTTAAAGATCCCTTTGCATGAATGAACGTCCTTAGATCCAATAAGTAAATACCTACATGTCCTGGTTTAGGGCAAATTTAGGAGAAAACTTCCAGTGGGGCTTCCCCCCCCTGGGAAGCAAACCCACGTGGCTCTTTTCCCCCACCCCCCAACCGGTTCGGGAAGAGATTTCTCTGAGAAGTGGAAAAAACCTGTTTATTTCACAGGCACAGCACCACCCCGCACAAAAATGAATGATATCTAATTACAAAGCTTTTCGCCCTTCAGAAGAGATGACAAACTTCAGAGGGTCTCTTTCCTGTGGGTGTTCGCTCTGTTATCAGTCCCTCTGGCACTGGAAAATGCCGCTGCCCAGGCTGGGCTCCCGGTAGTCCACGGGTGCAAGCTCCCGGTGCTCCCCCGAGTCCCCAGTCCAAAGCAGGTTCGATTCGTTTCAGAAAAGGGAAAGAGAACAGTCCAGGAAGACCTCTCTGCTCTGGCTAGTTGGAAAGCCAAGGCGATCTGTGTCTTGTTGTCTGTCTGTGCTGTAGTCAAAACTCCCGATGTGGGGGGAGCAAGTACAGTCTCTGATAACAGACTCGGTGCTTCTTTTCCACTCACTTTTAGTCTCAGATGGAATTTTAAGAGTATAAAACCTGTCTCTGGGTTAGGTGGACGAATGGGGATACAATTTAACATCATAATCAACCCAGGACACTACAACTGAATTGTAATGTCAACATCTTTTCATAATCTCTGCTAGTAGTACAAAATTGTGCCTTTTATACCTCAGTATGGTGTTTGTAGGGCCTCAGTTCAGAGCTTTGCATGAAGTTATGCTAAACAAGTGGTTATTGTGTAATTGCTTAAAGGAGACTTCTGTCCCAAGTGATTCCTTCAGCAAGCAAACTGAAGGGGACAGATAAACCAGACTAGGCACAGGTGGTAGTATTTCCTAAAAAATAAAAGAGATAATGTCTTTTTCTTTAAGTCCTTGCCTATAGTGGAGTTGTTTGTCTACAATACATATTTATGTGCTAAGTGGCATTATTTTGCTATGATTACGCCTTCAGGCTTTGAAGTCTTATATCTGTATGTGATTTTACACCATTCAGTCTGGAGTCAGAGTTTGTCTCTGGGATTTCTGCGGTTCTTTTAGCTCACTAATACATTTAGTGTTCTGCTTTCAGCTAATTTCTGTGGATTTTGGCTTGCATCACTGGTCCAGTACTGTTGATGACTTTTAGTTGCTTTTACCTGAATTCAGAAGATGAACCTAAATCCTCAGCAAGACCACTGGCTTTGAGATCTGATCCTGGATCTCCTTGTAGTGATTTAGATTTGCTAATTTCGTTTCCTGGCCAACGCACCAAATAAATGTGGTTTTAAAGCAGCAACTAAAAAATTACTAGAAAACTTTCTTATTTTTTGCTGTGAGATATGGATTAGAACAAGAGCAAAACAGGCTTAAAACTTAAAAGAAGTAAAGAAAGTTTATTAACAAAAACTATAAGAATAAGAAAACCAGAATAAAACTTCCAGAAAACCCTTCTTTCCCCCACTACCCAACCATTCTCTTGTTCACATGACAACATAGAGACAAAGAACTTTGGTGTTTAAAACAGTCCCAATTCTTGCTAGACTCTTCTCTAGAGAAACAGAAGTCTTTGTAGAGAAACAGAAGTCTTTTTTCTGATAATCTATGGAGTTTCTCACAAAAAAACTATTTCTGTTATAGCTTTCTATTTCTCTGATGCCAGCTGCCCGGAAAACTGCAATCAGTTCACTCCTCCCATTTCACATCACTCTGAGGTGTGTATGGGTCAATGAGTCTAGGGATGTCATTTTTAAGGATGAGTTATTCAAAGGCAAAAGTTCTCTTCATCTGTCTCTGTGAGCCTCTCTGGAAACAGAAGTTTTCTCTTTGCCTCTACAACGGCCCCAAATCTTCAACTATTCCTTCTCCCCCTCTGTTCCAGCACCTCACTGTATCACAACTACTTTACTTTTAGCTCAAAATCCACACTTTGAACTACTCTATTCCTCCCAATATACTCTGTCATGAATTAAAGGAGTTTTTTTCAGAACACTATTGTCCATCTCCATAGCTTTAACAGAAAAATATTTCAGTTTAATTAAAGCATCTCCTTATTCTCTACCTCTTCTGAAGCTTAATTCTTTTCTTTACTGTCTCTGATAGTTTATAAAGTCTCTTTACATGTTGATTACTCTCTTTTTCTCTCTCTGGATAAAAGGATTAATCTGCAAGTCTCATCTGGGTAATGAAAAGGTTAAAATCTTGTTCAGGCTTTGTAGATGGTTCTGTTATGTCTGCCGGAGCAGAGGCTGGAGCTGTCTGCGATGGAAGATTCTTCATGGCTGCTCTGGAGCGTGTGGTCACTGTTCCAGCCCGCTGCAGGTCAAGAGCTTTTTTCTTTTCCTTACTTGGCAGTCTCTGGTGAATTCAGTCACAGCAAAAACTGCAGCCGAGCCAGGGACCGGCCTGGCTGGGCCAGAGCCCGGGGCAAGCCCCGCAGGCCCCATCTCCTGGCCGGGAGCTGCTGGGCCCAGCCCAGCCCCCGCCCCATGGGGTCGCATGGCCTGGGCAGGGGACGAGAAGCCAGCTAAAGCTCTGTTACCTTTCACAGCCAGGAAACAAAGAGACAAAGAAATTCCCCGGCTTAGGTCTTAAGGTGGTGTTCACAGGTTGATCTCACTTTTCAATGGTTAAAATTGCTGTCAATTCTTAGAAATGGCCAGCTGTTGGCTGGGAGAAAAACTCCCATCAGCCTCCAGCAGTTTTAACTTCTTTAGGTGTTTCTCTTTGTTTTCTTAAATGCCAATCTATCACACTCCTCCAGCTCCATACCTTGTTTATGTGTTTCTCATGTGCCTTCCTGTAATCTTCCTTGGAAGTCCTGTAGTGCGTGTCTGTACATCTGGATTCTGGGAAAGCATCTGCTCCAAGCCATAGATAGAATGACTAGGGGAATCATGGAATCACATAGTGGTTTGATTTGGAAGGGACCTTAAAGGTCATCTCATTCCAACCTCCCTGCCATGAACACCTTCCACCAGATCAGGCTGCTCAGAGCCCCATCCAGCCTGGCCTTGAACTCTTCCAGGGATGGAACATCCACAGTTTCCCTGGGCAGCCGGTTACAGTGTCTCACTGCTCTCACAGTAAAGAATGTCTTTCTGTTATCCAATCTAAAACCTACTTTCAGTTTAAAGCCGTCACTCCTTGGCCTATCACTACATGCCCTCGTAAAAATTCCCTCTCCCGCCCCCTTGTAGCCCTCTTTAGGTACTAGAAGGTGCTATAAGGTTTCCTTCTCAGAATCTCTTGTTGCCCAGGCTGAACACCCCAGCCATCTTAGCCTGTCTTCACAGGACAGGTGCTCCAGCCCTCTGATCAACTTGGTGAACTTCCTCTGGACTCATTCCAACAGGCTGATGTCCTTGCTATGCTGGAGACCCCAGAGCTGGATGCAGCACTCAGGTGGGAGGTCACCAGAGTGAAGCAGAGGGCCAAATTCCCCTCCATTGCCCTGCTGGCTGCACTGCTCTGGTGCAGCCCAAGATGCAGTTGGCTTCCTGGGCTGAGTGCACACTGTGGTGTGACATGGCCATCACACAATATGTGTCTCAAGAAGTAGAAAGTACCTTATTTTTTTCTTTTTTTTCCCCCTACCCTTTTTTATGATGTTTTTGAGGTGGCTTCTTTTAGCAGCATTTGACAGGCTATGTTGAACAGTGCAGAAAATACCTGAGTTTCCTTAAGGATGAAGAGTTACCTGATGTCTGGTGTTTGGGGCTGTATGAGACATGAGCAGAAGGAAGACAGGACACTGAGGCCCTGGGGTATGTGGGTTGGTCCTGGAGGATTATCTACCTATCAGCAGCTCTGTATGCATTTAGTTGTGCAGCAGTGCAAAGAGGGGTGATGTTCCATGTGAAGTTTCTTAAATCCTGTCATTACTGAATGATGCAAGCCTGTGGTCACAGGTCCCTGATACCACAGCGGTCACTGGAGTGGTTCATGTAAGTGCAGTGTTCGTAGACAGAATATATCATTAGGAAAATGGAGTATAGTTTTTCATGTGATTCTTGTGGTTCTTAATCAAGCTGGCAGATAATATGTGAAATGTGTTGGTATCATGCATCAGCATACTTTGTCATATTTAAAAGTGCATCTAGCTGAGGCTGATTGTATCCTTGATCAGTGTACTCTGCAGCCAAGGATACATTTAAGATATTAAAATGGGCCTATATACGATGCTGTAAATTGATCCAAGCGTTGTTAACTAAGAAACTAAACACGTACTTTCCCTGAACTGAACAACATACAAGAAAACTAAGTTTAGAGATAAGAATTTTGTCTTTTTCAAGGTATTGAAAAAACTCAGACATCCTCTAAAGAAATCAGAAGAGCTGAAAGATGTTGGTGTAAAGACTGCCCTTTAGAGGAAAGATTCTCAACATCTGCTCTAAGTACAGCTGTTCTAACCTGTGATAGAACTAAAAATTTCAGAGAAGTCTAAAATGAGACATTACTTTTCAAAGGTACATAGCTTTTAGTTGTCGCTGTTGTTGTTTTAACTATTCTCTTCTCCTCTCTTGGATGTGCTTGCCTTCTATGCTTTTCTTTCCCATCCTTGAATTTTTTATGGTTTAATAGTGAAAAGAGGAACAACACAAACTTTTTACTTGTAAATACATGTTGGGAAAAAAACCCCAAAACAACCCACATAAAACACAAACTAATTTATCTCCAATAACAAGAGCCCAAAGAAAAAAATCCGTCAAGTGTTTAGTAATTGTAGCTTCAAGGAACTTAATATTTTTTATTAGGTACAAACAATTAGAAGTATTGCTAATGCTGCATCTCAGAAGAGCTGAATGTCTTCAGTGGTTTGATGTTTTTCTCCTGAAGTTCACCTGATCACTGCAGTGATCACACTGACAGTGGGATGGAGTTGAAACTCAAGCTTGTTAAATATTAGATTAAAACCCAGTGCAGAATTTGTAGCCCAAGGCCGCACAAATATTGTAAAATTTAAATGATAAATCATTTGAGAGAGACATAACCCACTAGACTAATGGATACACATTAAAAAAATGCCTCATTTAATTGCTGTTAGAAAATGGGAGAAACCCTGGGGAGGTTTAGAAGTTCATAGCCTTCAGAGAAACTCTTAACACAGATTTTACAACATTAGCTAATGTGGTGCAGAATGCTTCAGGTCTTCAAGAACAATTTCTGTGTCATTTAATCTATCCTTAAATCTGTTGAGAACGAGTCTGTGTGCTTTCCTTGCCCTCACTGTTCTTATAGAAGGATTATTTGTGAGGGCTCACTTCTCTAACTTTTTGAAAATTTATGCTCTGTTTCTTATGATTTCCTCACAGTTATATTTCTTCTGCAATACTATTATTTTCTCCCTCTGATATTAATTTTGCTATTGTGTTTACATAAACACACCAGCAGCTACCATCTAATGCTTTTTTTTGCTAAGCTAATCAAGAAAGATAGTTTCATTTTCCCTGTGATCTTACTTTTCTTTATCATTACAACAGCCCTCCTTTACATCTGTTTCACAAGTGACATTACTGCTTCTCTGTTTTCTAGAAAAAGAGAAATAATGGATTCACATGTCTAATTTGTATTTCTGGTTTATGATCATCCTGTTTTTCAGTAAGCCACCTGGACCTTTCCCTTCTGTTGTTCCAGTACCGTAGCTCCTTTTTTATAATAGTACTTCTTTGTCTGTGAGGATACCATTCTGGATTTATATGGTGACAGAAAATGGCATTTAGATTACAAGTTCTTAGGAAATCAGCCTGCCTTATTTCTGCTACTCACAGACAACATATTTTCTTGGCAATTATAAGCATTTGCAGTTTGCATGGAGACTCGTAGTTCTTTTTATTCTGCAAATACGTCAGAGATTTGTGTGCAGATATGCAAATGGTATAAGTGCTGCTCTTAAAATTAATTTGCTGTCTTCTTTGATAGATCTGGAGAAGGTGCTACAAAATTTCTGTAATGTGCCATCTGTTTTATGTATGTTTTCTAGTTGACATGCACTCACTTGAAAAATGTGACAGCAGCAGAGAAAAAAGGCAGCATTTTTTATCTCTGGTGTTACTGTCCATAGAACCTATAAAATACTTTAAAATCATTTTAATATTAAGAGAATCAATCTTCTGGTGCTTTCTCCTTCATTTGCTTTCTGTAAAGTATGCCTTATAGGATGTGCATAGGACAGGAATTCTTTGTTTGCAGGAGAACAGGCTTTTAAAGAGGAGTGTTTTGAGGTCTGAGAAAGAATTCTGTTCCCTTCCTATATTATAAACCCTAAGACCCTAAGCTTCCCTAGCAGTTAGTTATTTCTTGAAGTCAACAATATGTATAATAGGTAAAGAAGGTGCTTGCTGCCTTATGTATGAGGTTGGGCCCATAAAAGCAAAATACTTGAATCCTGAAATGTTTGCATGCAGTACATGGAACAGAACCACCTGAATCTGGAATGAGACATCTGAATAATGGTTGTTGCAAGCAAAACCAGACTGGAATACAACACTGTGCTAGAGCAGTACTTTTCAGAAGATCCTAAGTGTACTAAATTTTTTTTTATTATCTGCTGAATGAATCTGTTATAAAACCTAAATACATAAATGAGCCTGTAAAAAGAGGAGTAAGGTAAAGTCTTGTCAAAAATACTATGAGCAGGTGAAGAGGTCCTAAGAAAAGAACTGAACTTAGGAGATATTATCGCTAAAAGACTAAAATGTAAAAAACTGCTATCTTATACTTCAGTGCATGCTGTTCAAGGTTGTAGTAGTCCATTCAAACTAATAGTGCATCAGTGACTGCCTTCATGAGTGCAGCATTGTTTTTTTTAGTCAAGATGATTTTTATCAACAGGTAGTCACAATAAATCTAAAAGCAGTTCTGAGTTCTGGGAACCAAGAGGAAAATCTGGCACCTTTTTTAGGTAGTTTTCTGGAATCGCATATTTCGATATGGGGGTGGTAAAGTTGTTAGTTTTCTTTACCAAACCATAGATATTTATTCATTTTTTGAGGGTGGTTATTATCAGCTGTAGATTTAGAAGTGATTTGATCTTAAGAGGGCTCTTCTTTTACTGGAAGTACTCTCTGTGTAAGAGATTAAGTGACATTTTTAAAGAGCTACACAGTTTTCAAATTGTAGGACATTTAGAAAATAAAATTAAATAAAACAAATATACATTTTGCAACAGATTCTGACCTGTCTCTACTTGAAAAAAATACTAGTTTGCCTTCAAAGTTAAAGAACGTCTCATTTTGGAAACGAACAGGCTAATAGTCTATTTCTCTTCAGTATGGTCTCATTTCAAAATCCTTCTAAAGAAAGCAAAAGAAAAAAAATTATGGACAAATTTAGAAGTTCACAAATGCCAAGTGGGAAGGCTTCACAACTGTTGTAAATTGGATGTTTGCACATTAGAGTGTGAATGCTGATTTTAACCTTTCCGTCGGGAATTTTGTATGCTGTGTAGTTGACAGGTGAGAACTGTATTCCCTTATTAGCTTCCCACCTCTGTTACTTCCTGGGCACAAGGCTAGACAGGGGTCAGAAACAGAACATCAGTAATAGAAACCAGGAGCTGGAAGTAGGATGAATGTTGGGAAAATTGGAGCTATTGCTAAATCCTGTTTGCTTTGATACGTGTAACAGCTCACTTGGAAGTTGAACTGTTCAGTGCATGTTTAGGGATTTTTCCTTACTGTGATGCTTTTCAGACGATGTGTTTTGTTCAGTTGATGCCTGTGATACTTGTGCCAATATTTGGTGTATTAAGAGCACTTCTGGCACCTTACAGACTGTCATTGTATGTGCAATACTCCATGGAGCAAATGTACTATAGGGTGCTATTTTTGTTGCCATTTGCCACATCTGTAAGGAAGTACCTCTGGGGGCTGAACTGCAGACCAGAGGCTCAGCCACTTGATGTATATGTAGAGAGGAACACCTAACAGCTCTGTATCTCTCCAGAAACAACCCACTCAACAATGCTTAAAATACTAGCCTTTATAAAGTTTTGGAGGGTTAAGAAATGAAAATTTAATTTTGAAGCAAGACAGTAAAGCTTGATAAATTTATCAAAATTGATAAATTTTGGCTGCATTTCTTTTATAACATTTATTGTGTTCATATAGATGTCCTATGCAAAAGTATCCCTTGGTTGTGCTTCAAAGAGAAGTTAGACATGGCTTAACTGTGTCTGTGGTATAATTTGTGGCTGTGGTGCAAAGTTTTCTTCTGCGTGTTCTCCCCTCAAACCTTAAAGCACCATTGATCACCCTGGTATTTCTGCCTTACCATCAGTTTTACTCACCTGTTTAAAATAAATAGCTTGCATTTCAGTTAGGGTATGTGTTACTTTTTAAATATGTGCAGTGGTGATTTAAAGTTTTCTAAGTTGTGAGAAATAGAGTACTTGCTCTGCTTGATTGCTTCCACCTTGCATTTGTTGCTGAACATTTGTTTTCTTTATTTATGGTGAGAGTTTGCAAGGATGTGATGGGGCATGGCTATACTTGTATGCAGACCGAGTGCTTACTCCAGCCTATTCCAATGAATTATTTCCACTCACTGGAAACTCTCCTGTTGCTATCCATAGTAGTCATTTTATTAACGGTTATTAAATCCAGGTTTGGAATTTTTTACATTTATCTGAAACACCTGTGTTTTCTAAATATGGCTAGAGCAGTATCCTAAGAAGAGACTTGCTTACCAATTTGCAACTTTAAATTGTTCTAACTCTCCTACAGTGAAAGAGGAAAACCAGGGAGACCAAGTTTATGCATTTTTCAAAGTGTGTTTGATGTTGAATTAGTCTTTTTAGCAAATGGCTTTATTGCCGAGGTCTGCTAAGTAGAGGGAAGGTTTGCAATTTTAAAATTAATTCATAAAAATATTGTTATAATACTGTATTTTTATGTTGAGACAAGTAAAAGAAAGGCTGTCTCTGGCAAATCTAGCATTCATTTTAAACATTTATTTGAAACACATTTTGTGTTTTAAACATCATGAATTACAGATAAATAATGGCCAGTTCTACTGTTTTTTAATTTAAAGATAATTTTATGTTGCCATTTTTCATTTCCCTTTAAAAAAAACTTTTGAGATAATGACACTAGTTTCTTCAATTACCACTGTGATTGCTTTCCATGAGCAGATTGGAGGAGATACTAGAGAAATGCAGCATGTTTAGATTAAATATTTATTGCTTAAAGAACATTTGATTTGTCAATAGTTAAAAAACTATTAGTGTCGAGCATAATTTTTATTCACGATATATTGTGTTAGCCTAGGAGATATGTTGATACATTGGTAATGTTGGATTTATGACAAGACTGTAGGTAAAATGTTCTGTTTGCTGTTTTGTTGCCAAGCTTGACAAGACGCAAATGTAAACTATCAAATATCAATGTAGGTGGGAATTTTTTCTCCCATAAAATCTAGCATGTAGTTGTTTGAGTCCGCTGATCTTGGAATTATTCCTTTAACTGAGGAGTTAAGAGATCCACTCAAGGGTCCTGGGTTCAGTGTAATAGGTGGGGATGGAAATGAAAAATTTCTGAAGGCTCAAGCTGCTCAGTCAGAGCTTCCCTGGCAAGGGGGAGAAGTGCTTGTGAACTTAGTACAGGAAACTTTCCGGTTGTTACGGAGCAATGATTAAGTTGTCTTGGGAGGAACAAGTTTAGAGTCTGGGCTTAGTTAGCAGAGGTAGTTGTTGTTTAAAATGAAGATCTGAGACAAGTACCTCAAAGAGCCCTGGTGAAAGACTGACGAAGTTCAGGGATTGTGTGCAGCGAGCAGTTGTTAGGTGCTGTATCCAGAGACAGTGGGGCAGAGAAGCTTAGGGTATCAATTGGTTATTCCAGCACTGAGGTGAATGTTTCAACACTTGACAAATACCTCTCTTACAGTCATTAGCTGTTAGGCTTTATCTGAGGGCCAGGGCTAGTACCTGTTCCATCAGCTACGCCTGCCTCTTCTTCTGGGATGCTTTCTTCCAATACTTGTCCTTCCCAGCAGACTTAACAGGTTTCACGCCTGTGAGAGGCACTGCCAACGAGAGGTACTAGTAGAAACATTTTGCAGTTTTGTAGTATGTTAGGTAGGTCTGTCACTGTATGTGTTGTAATCTGTGAAAACAATATATTTTGGGAATGATTTGCATTTTCTTGATGCTGGTGATGCACATGAATACTTAGAGATGTAAATTAAAGAGAGTATTTTGCATTTAGAGAGAAAGAAGCAGGAACACTTGCTTTTGCAGATGATTTTAAATGCATACGTGTTCACCAAATGTGAAGCTGTATTCTGTGTTGAAAGATGAGCAATAATGCATTTCTTCATAAACTTTGTCTCACAGATAACCTTGCCCTTTAAGGGAAATTGATCCTTACACTGATTTTTCCATATCACAACCTTTGTTTTCTTCTGAAAGTTTGCTGTAGTCAGAAATAAATAATTCCTTTAAACTGAGACTGTGTTGAACTAGAAGTATTTGTACCACTACTCTTTTTCCACCTCTCAAATTGACTGTGGTGTTATTAAAGAGAAATGAGATGGCTTTTAGGATTGGAGTACATGTGCTGAGAGAGCCAAGAAAACAAATTTGGAGCTTGAGATTTAGGTCTCCTGGGTTTTTTTTATATTTTAATTAGTGAAGAAAATTAAAGCACACTAATACTCTTCTAAACTTCTGTGACATTTACTGTAATTTCAGTTATTACAGTAACTACCTGCTTTACATGCACTTTATAAGTTATTTATAAGTTGCTTGAATAAATTTTTGCTCTTAATTACTTGTTTTGGTTATTGCTCATTAAACATTTTTGCTATCCCATGAATAACTATGAACTTAAATACATAGGAGCTCTCACTGTTTCTGATTAAGTAAAGTATATGGATCAGTGCATGATTAAAGACTTTGCTGTTAAGTGTATGGATAAGTGTGTGCATCCGCTGTTCGTGTTTGAGACTTCCTGTGCCTCCAGGTGGACATAGCAAGGACACCACCTGGAATTTGTGCAGTTTATTTCTGCATAAGCTGTGATACAATGTTTTTCACTTTCCATTGAGATGATGTATCTTTGAATTAGGTAGAACCTCAGTGAAAATCAGACTTTATATATGAATGTTCAAATTCTACCCAACGCCAAAAAGCATTTTTTGTTAATCAAAAAACTGTGTTCCGTTCTTAAATTTCCACCTCTTTTATTTCCTATTTTATTTTGTTTGTTTTATTTTGTTTTGTTTTAATTTTATTTCTATTTTTTTTAGTGAGTGACAGTTGCTTCAGGAACCTTGCCGAGGATCGTAGTGGGATAAACCTTAAAGATCTGGTCCAAGACCCTTCTTTGTGAGTATCTGGCTCTTATTGCTAAGCAAAGCAAAGCTTCTTCCTGAAATCCTTGTGAGTAGTTTTGTAATTATAGAAAGAAGTAGTATGATGAAGTACATATAATGCTTTAGTGGCTTATGCTTGCCAAGTTGTTAGTCTTTAATACAAGCAGGTATTATTAAAACTACCTGGTTTTTAATGTAATTCTGTTCATGAAGTAACATCCAGAGAGCACATACAGTAGAGTCATCAGAGGTAACAGATTGTGCATGCTGGTATTTCTATAGAGGACTTCTGTGCACATTGTTGCCCCTCTTTTTTTAAGGAGGAAGTGCAAATAAGTTAGAATATTACTGGATAATTATTGTCAGTTACCTTAACATCTAGAATCTGTTTTCTTTGTATCTGATTTCATGCAGCTGATATTTGTTTCTTCCTCTGCTACCTGTTTCAATTTAGGTGTATCTGCATATGGTCTAACTTTTGCTTCATCACAAGACAACTGGTCTTTATCTCAGTATTGCATCTTTTTCTAAAATAAAATTCAATCTCATGACCATGACCTCTGAGCCAGACTTGAAATTTTATCAGACCTTCTTTGTCATTCAGTTTTTTGCTAGCGTTTATTTTTTGTTCCTGGGGTTTTTTTTCTCATCTGTTAACTTTAGTAGTAGATGAAAATGTTCTTGCTAGCATGTGAGTGTACCACTTGTTATGAGAGAAGGGAAAAAGAGAAAAAAAATTCACATCTTTTTAACATGAATGACAGTGCATTCCACAGTGAGCTCTAACATGATGGTCCTTGATACTGAAAGAGCAAATTTTTCAGTGTTGATTGAGAAGGAGTGAAAAACAAGGTGTATTTGGCATCTTATTTCAGTTACAGGGAGTTATAGTAATTGAGTAGATACAGAATTTATTTTGTCATGTTGCTACAGGTAAATGACATATATGCACATATACATCTTGGGCAATTTTGACATAGTGTTTGTAATTGATGATTTTTACATGTGAAATGATAGAGGTACAAGGGGCAAGTATAATTGTTGCTTGATATGTACAGTGTGAATGCAATAGATAAACTTTCAATAATTACTGTTTAAGTGTTGAAGTCAAGGCTGTTGTATAGGTCTTGATTTTCAAAATTTTTCTGTTTGAGTGGTATTTTTTTGAGTATTTTTGGTTGGTTGGTTGGTTGGCTTTGTTGATTCTTTTTTGTTTGTTTGCTTTAGAATTGTATGTGTGTTTTGGAGCTGCAGGTAGGCTTACATGCTACACACAGTTTTGGGCTTGCACCTCAAGAGTTTACTTTCAGAGGGTTGAATTGCCTTTGAGGTAGAATGATCATTTTCTGTATATTTTTACCAGAAGTAATGGAATATTTTAATTTTCTGCTTTAACTGTAACACACATGAAGAATATTGTAATAAATTGTTGTAACCTTCAAAGGAAATTAAACGGATTTCTGTTTCTTATATAGCATAAGAAACATAAGTGACTGAAACATAGCCATTTTTGTCACTTTGAAAGACTGAGTAAAGTCTCAATACATGTTAGGTTTCAAGGACTGCTTATGACACTTTGCTGTGTGACAGATTACAGTGCAAGAGAAATGTCCTTCCTGCCGAATGATAGGAATGTATAGACTTGGGTCTGTCTTTCCAAATCTACATTCTTGCTGTTCTATGACTGAGCACCTATTAAGAGTTCTTGAAAAATATGTAACAGTGTGAGTGAATCTCCAAAATGAAGAAACCATCTAAGGCAATATTGTTCAACCCAGCCTTTTGTAGGTGACTCCTAAGGTTCCATGGGATCTGAATCCCTTGTTATGCAAAGGACAGCATGAGAGTGCCAGACAAAGAGATGTTTTAATCTTTTTTTTGAAATAAAGAATAAAGTTTAATTAAAGCCTTATGCCTATTTGTCTTATGATTGATGCCTGTAATAATACCTGGAATCGTAAAATAGCATTTGATTAATCCTCTTACCAGTTTAATATTTACACTTTAGGATTTCTTTAGTGCTCATTTGTGCTGACTGTAGATGCCTTGCCTCTTTTTCTTTGTAATCTCAGATGTAAATATTAGATTTACATAAAAAATGCTCATGCTTTCTCACAAATGGCTCTGTCCCTCTTTGTTTGCTACTCTTGGCTCTGCGACAGACAACTTCTCTTTTGTTATTGCAGAAGGCCTTTTTTTTGGACAGCTGTAAGTGTGTCTTTACACTGAAATAAACCTATAAAATAGACAGCATTGTCAGTTTTTATCATTAATGTTTGGTTTATATCAAGTGTGCCTAATTGTCAGAGTAGTCTTTTTTTCCCCAGTTGATTTTCTAGCTGGAGCAGGACTGTAAACTTAAACTGCTTTTATTTCTCTCAGCAATGCTAATAAAAGCTCTGCTGCTCAAATCAGTTGTTTGATCACCTATACTCGTATGTGATTAACTCACAATTTACTGTGTGTCAATAAAAATGAAAATTCTGCTAAAGGAAAAAACCCCAAAACACCAAGCATATCAGATAAACCTGAAGGGAGGAATTATAGATTATGGGAGAAGGAAGCATGCAACAACTTTAAATTTCATGTAGTGGTTAATTAGAGAAAAATTTAATTTCTGCAAAAAGTTGGTCATAGTTCAACTATAAAGGTAGTTTGAGAGTTAAGTGCTGTTTTTTATTCATTGCAGATAATCATAGAATAGTTTGGCTTGGAAAGGTCCTTTAAAGGTCACCTCCTGCAGTGAGCAGGGATGTCTTCAACTAGATGGGGTTCCCTGGAGTTCAAGGATGTCTGCTATATACAGTGCTCTATATACAAAACAGTGCTCTGTTTTGGACACAAAACTTAGAGATCCAGAGGTGTGTAGATGAAAATAAAGAGAAGACAAAAAATGTAATGCATGGCAGGTTAATTATTTGAGGAAACAGCGTCAAGAGAGGAAGTATGACTACATTATATAAAAAATTATTAAAGCGTTTGTTCTGTTTGCCTGATGAGCAAGAATTAATTAAATTTATATTAGACAGCATTGATTGGATAGTTTGAAAAAATTCTAAATGTCATTTGGTAAAGAAACTGGAGTCTATATCTAAGAATGTCAAGGAGAGTTCTGCAGATTATAGTCTACATATTTGATCCTAAGTGTAGAGAGCTGGAACAGCAAAGCTTTTTTTTTTTTTTATTTCCTCCCTTTTTTCTTTTCTTCTATGAAAATGTATGCATTTTGGCTTGTCTTCTGTGTAATTAATATGACCAAAAACCAGATGGAACTTATTTTGATTCCTATAAAGGTAACTTAATGTGGCCGTGAATTTTCAAATCCCATGGTTTGGTTTAGATTATGCCCTGCCTACTATTCCAATAACTCATAAAAGATACTTAAAATGTTTCATTCTACAGAGATGAGTCTCCATGAGAAGACTATAGGTATTTTTCTATTCATTGTCCTAGAAGAGCAGAGCTGCAGAGAGCAGGTGCAATTGGAGGAACTAGGCTGCTGATACTTAAATGGTGGTTCAGATTTTATTCAGCTGAAGTAAAAGGCAGTGAAACAGCTTAAGGTGCTAGCAAATTTCTGCTTTTGTGGGGAGACCTTTGAGGCTCTCTAGCAAGGCAAAAGGCTGGTGCTCCAGGAAAGTTAAACATATTGATCATTTCATTTGACCCCTTGCTCATGATCAGACTCAATGGTCTTCACTCCTCTGTCTTCCTGTCCTTTTCCATCCTCAATAGTCAACTGGTGCTCAGTAGAGAAATGGGTTAGATACAATTCAATATGTATATCTTCACCTGAAACTTCTCAGATTTTTGCTACTTTTTTTCTTTTCTCACTAGAAGTTACTTAAATACACCTGAAGACCGAACCATCAGAACATTGGAATGTTAGGTAGACATCCACCTACTTCAAGCAGAAGTTCTACGTATAGACATTCCCAAGTTTTAGTTCACAGCATCACTTTATAAGATGTTCCTTTCAGCTCTAGCCTATCTACAGAGTTCATAAAATACTTGTCTAAACAGAAAAGAGGATGCTTTTAATCTTTCTGTACAATTCAGTAGCTGCAGATAATCACTAATGCATTTATTTTGGAAACATCTTCAGAGCTGCTTTGAGATGAACAATATCCAAGAGATTCTGAATAACTTCTTTCTAGGCAAAATCACATCAAATCTAAACTGTGTTTCATGTCTCCTTCACACTGATTATGAGAGCAGATAAATCTAAAATGTAAGAACAGGTAACTTTTGACAGGAAATTAGAACTTGTTTTAATAAGTATATACTACAGAGAGGAAAACATTGTGGGAAGAAAATGTTGTTTACTGTCCATGTAATCACATTAGAAAGACAACTAAAACTGTAATAGGCCTATGTTAGAAACTTGTGGATTAAGTCTGAGTTCCATTTGTCCATGACAGGAGATGGAAATCTCACAGAAGTCATCTTTATCCCTTATTACAGCCTTAGAAGGAGGAACTAGGTAATTCTTCTGGGAAGCATTTGTGAGATCCTTAGAATTTGTAATAATAAGGACTGAAGATGATAATGGAATTATTGAGGAGCTCTATTTTTTAAAAATCTTACTGAGTACCTAAGATGCACTATAGGATGAAACAAATACCTGGATGGATGAGGGAGTAGCAGTGGGTATTTTCTGCTTTGAGTTCAGCAAGGCTTTTGGCACTGCCTCTCACAGCATCCTCATAGGCAAACTCAGGAAGTGTGGGCTGGATGAGTGGATATTGAGATGGATTGAGAACTAACTGAACAGCAGGTCCCAAGAGGGTTACAGTCAGTGGCACAGGGTTTAAGTGAAGGCTGTCACTGGTGGTGTCTTCTAAAGGTTCAGTGCTGGGCCCAGAATTTTTTACCTTAATTCATTGATGGCTTGGATGAAGGGGAGATGCCTCCTCAGTAGGTTCACTGGGGACACAAAGCTGGGAGGAGTGACTGACACCCCAGAGGGCTGTGCAGCCCCACAGAAGAACCTCAGCAGGCTGGAGAGATGGGCAGAGAAGAACTGTCTGAAATCAACAGCAGCAAGTGCAGGGTCCTGCCCCTGGCAGGAATAACCCCAGGCACCAGCACAGGCTGGGGCTGAGCTGCTGGGAAGCAGCTCTGTGGAGAAGGACCTGGGGGTGCTGGTGGACACCAAACTGTCCCTGAGCCAGCAGTGTCCTGGTGGCCAAGAAGGCCAATGGGATCCTGGGCTGCCTTAGGAAGAGCATTGGCAGCAGGTCAAGGGAGAGGATCCTGCCCCTCTGCTCAGCCCTGTGAGGCTCAGCTGGAGTGCTGTGTCTTGTTTTGGATGCAATCCCATGCAATGTGCTCTTAAGATGACCCACAGTTGTCCCTTCCAGCCTTACCTGTTCTGTGATTGAGGACTTGATTAATGAACTGTTAAGTCTGTTAAAACTTCAGTTTCCATCTTCACATGGAGGAACCTGTCTAGCAGTTTTTGAGGAAAACGGGAAGTATTGTAGTTCATACTTTCTGGGTTTTGTTCATCATTTGAGAACCAGTGGCATTTTTTGTCTTGCTGAAAATTACAAATTCAGTTTTGTGAGGATACCAGTTCACACCCTCTCCCCTTTGTGTGGTCTTTCTAGTTTTTCAATGCCTGTTAGAATATTTGAATATCATGCCTGTTTCTTTTGTTTAATTGCTGGTATCAGTAAGGCTGTACAGAGAGGAAACACTTATTTTGTATTCTGTCCACAGTTATCTTGTTGTGCACCAGCCTTCTAGTGGGAGTTCATGCTCAGTTGTTTGTCCATTATTTGACTATATTAGCATGTTTTCTCTAATAGGCTTACAAAAAAACTTCTCTGCTTCTCTTGCCTCCTGATCTCATCTATCCAGCACCAAGTGATTTTATCAGGTTATCTTTATTAGGACAACTGGAGTGCTATATGTGGTATCCCAGACTACTCTATTATGCAGAGGAGCAATGCTGAGCATTACAGAAGTGCTGCCTATTTTAAGCATTGAATCTAGTGAAAAAGTTGTACTTGACAAACTTCCAAAGATCTGAGACCTGCCTAAAGGAATTCATAAGGATGAGTCTAATCTAATAGTAATTACTTCTTAAAGTTGATATACCTAAAATTGGCTTAATGCTATCCTTATGATTTCTGGTTGATCTGAGAGATTGAGACAATCCTTTATCTGCTTCAAGTGCAAGCAGAGTCTTCATGTGCCATAAAATATTGTATTTGCCCTTCCTTCAAGATAATAAAAACACGGATAAGACCTTAAGTGTCCAGGGTTTCTTCTTCAGCCAGTCTCCTCCCTTGGCTTCTCCGTAGTCCAGCCAGCCTTCATCAGATATATCACAGAGGATGTTCTGTTGTTCATTTGCCAAATATTTTTCACCTCCAGTCATATGAACAAGTCTCTACATGTTTTCCGTGTTACTTGCACTTCAGGAAAAAAATTTCACAACCTACGAGATTCCTTGGCAGTTTCTAGCAAAAATGGCTAATATTGCATGTGTCCTTTGGCTGTTTAAGCTTAATGACTCATAAACCTATAGGAACAACTTCATCTGTCTTAAGCAAACCCATAGCAGCAGACTGCACAAAGCAGAACATAAGAAAATGTCTTTTTAAAGCACTTAGTAACTCTCAACTCTAATAATTTTTACATCTTGGCCCAAAGCAGTGTCCTGTAACCTTTTTAAAGCTCCGTGTCAGCTTTATCTACCAATAGTAGTTGCATTCAGAACAAACATGTCTTCTCTTATCATACAGTTACCAAATTCTTAGAAGGAAATTTCTTCTTTTTGCTCTTGCAACATGCTGTGGTAGTCTGCAATTAAGGAATTTAGAGCTAATCAAGTAACTGCGTAAGTTGTTCTAGAACTAGAGCCTGTGCAGCCCCAGTGCTGTGTCTGGGCTGATAAGTATTGTTGAGGGGAGAGGGTTGGTTGTTTGCATGTCAGCTGCAATCTCGGGTGTTCCATCTCTCTTTTCAGTTCTACTACTAGTTTCAGAATTAAGTCTGTACTTCTCTGGTGATGTAGGGATGCACTGCTTCAGGCTTGTTAGCCAGGAACCTCTATTTAAACAAGTTTAGGGACGTTCTCTATGTATAGGATCTGTAACATGGATATATGATGTTTCTCTATCGAAACAAGTTTAGGGATTTTCTCTACTTATATGATCTGTAAGGATATGTCATGTTCATTGAAGTAAGACACTTCATCATTGGTTATAGAGATTTAGTAGATCCTTCATTTTCAGATTTAAAGTTTGTTGTTGTTATTATTAAGTGTACCTAAACTTTCATTTAGGAAAATAAATGAAAATGTTAGGAATTTTTAAGGGTTCAAAAGAAAAGCTGTGCCCTTCGTGCTCTGTTTCATTATGTTTGCTGTCTGTAGTCTGAATATGAAATACATACGACACAGGTTCAGAAATCTGTATCAAGTTTTAGACTAGTGAGTATCACAGTTGATTAAAAGTTATTTCTGTGTTTGTTTTAAACCTTCATTTTAAAATTGCCCACTGTGCTTCTGACTTCAAATTCATGCCAATTTTTTATTTTTCCAAGTGCAATTTTTAAATCCCATTGTCTTAATAACTTCTATTCTCCGATAGTACAAGAAAGAGCCTTAATACTTATCAGCAGTCAGATGTTTTGCCAGTTTCTGGGAAGCCAGGCCTCAGCAGACACAAGAATTGCCTGAGAAGACAAATACTGCAATGTCTAATGTACCCTCTTCCTCCTCCTTTCCTGGAGCATTTACTGCTGAGCACAGTGCTAAGGTATGGAGCATCCCGTTGGTCAGCTGTGCTGGCTGTGCTCCCTCCCAGCTCTTCCCTATCCCCATCCTGACTTGCAGAGCAGGGAAAGAAAAGGTCTCGATGTTTTACAAGCACTGTTCCACCATAGTGAAAACATTGGTGTGTTATCAGCACTTTTCAGTCACAAATCTAAAACACAGCAACTCTGGTGCAACCACCTGCTCTGAAGAAAGTCAATTCCATCCCAATCAGACTTAGTTGACATATGAGTAATACTGTAATTGTAATGCTTTTTGTAATTAAAAAAAATATAAATAATTTTTGAAATTACTTCTTTCCTTTGCATTTGGAAGGAATATAGACAAGCTTCCTGTGTGTCTGGGTATATTCAGGACCAGACCAGAATGATTTTTACAGAAGAAGTAGGAAAATTGAGTATGTACCAAGTACTGTCACAGTCTCAGAATTAAGTACCAGAAGACTTCCCTCTGTAATCATTTGCACTAATAATTAATAATAGATTGGAGTAGAATGTAAAATGTTCATTTGATTGAATGTGATTTTACAGCCAGTCATTTACTTTGGAATTTAATGGCATAGCAGCCCAGCTTCCTGGTCAATACTCTATTTTTTAAAACCACAATCCAAATAATTTTTAAAATCTTAATGTATAATAGGGATTTCCTTGACGGGTTATGCTGTACAGCTCTCTGGCTTTGCATTTTGTCTTCTCACCCAACCCAAATCCACCACAGCTTCTAGTTGTAATCTCCAGACTTCTAGTGGGGACCTAAACTTGCCTCGATCTTTTAACTTCAGGCTTCTTTTGGGGGGGGGGGGGTCTTTTCACGGCATTTGCTGTTTTCATCTGAGGATCTATGAGTCTCAAAACTCAAACAGCTTCTTCTAGCCTATTTTGCCACCTCCAGGCTTCATCCAAGTCTCAGCTAACTTGACTCTTCACCTGACTTCATTCTTTCAAACTTTAGTCTTTGTTTCTGTTTATATTCTGTTCTTTTCTGGGTATTTAAAGGGGGTTGTCTTCTCATAGTGTCTACACTATGAAAAATATTTTTTGGTGTATCTGCAGGTAAGAAATGGTTCGGTGCTGATCTTAACTGCATTTGTTAAGATAATGCTCTGAAAAGATTCTCTTAATACTCTGTAGTGCATTAAGTGTGTTTCTGTATACTCAGAAAAGAAAAAAACTTACTAAAAAAGTCAAGAACTAAACAGAAGACCTATTTATATGGCTATAAACCTCGAATATGGTTAAATCTTGACTACTTTATTAACTTCTAGTGGGGGTATGGTATGGATGATAAGATTAAGCAGAGATTTGGAACAGCTTCCACATAAAGAAATTAAATGGACCAGAATTTTACACTTTAACGAAGAAATAACATATGGTGGAGGTATACAGAATGAATAGCATTAAAAAAAAGTCAGAGGCAATTATTCACTGTTTTTCACAGATCAGAAATTGTGACAGGAAAAAAATCGAGCAGCAGGTTTAAAATTAATAAAAGTACATACTTGTTCAAGTGTAGCAGAACTGGATGTTTCATAATTGATGTAACATCATATGAGAGCCTGGAGTATAAATGATAGCTACAAATAAAGGAATTAGGCTGATATACCTACTGTGGCTGTTAGAGCCAATGAACTGCATGCAGCATCTAGGTCAGGAAAGCTCCTGAACCGAAGGCAGCAAGAGGTAGTAAGTGTGTACCAGGAAACAAATCATGTTCTGTGTCATGTGTTTATTCCCTAAGCATTTGTTTCTTAGCACCATAAACATACTGAGTTGTGTGCACGTTTAGACTGAGCTATTATGGAAATTTTTGTATACTTCTTTCAGGAGTAGTACTTTCATAAAGAATGGAGCACCCAGAAACTTGAATTTTTTTTTCCATTTCATGAGAAAACTCCTCTTGTCCCTCAAAGTAGGGAGGGCTTCCCTGATGTGGCTAAACTTAAATTTGGAACTCCCAGTAATGGAGGAACAGAACCATCTCAACAAATGGCTTTTGGTGGTTGTCTACACGATAGAAAATCTCTCTGCTCCAATCTCACTATTAAAAATTACTAAATGATTTTCTGAACTTCTCTGAAAAGTGATTGTGAGCTGACCCTGGATGTGATTCTCTTTGTAGGAGAGGCTACATTTTGTCTAAGCTGTAAGTATTTGAAGGAATGCCTTATTTAGAGAAGGCCTCTCTGAAATTTGTGTGCCTGTTTGCAGTATAGATTAGGTTAGCCGGGGGGGGATTGCATAATCTGCTACTGAAATATTAAAATAGGACAGAGATGTAAAGGAAGCCATTGTTACACATCTTAGGAATGGTTCTGATGCTGATACACAGAAAATTGCTATGCAGAAATCTGTTCATGCTTTTATGCAATATTACTCACTGCATTTCAATTCTAGATTGCTTTCCTAATTAGAATTGTCCTGCCATAACTTTTTTGGGGGCACTCCTATAAAATCATTTTTTAACAGCATACAGCAGAAATCTATGCAGATGGTGGCTTAAGAGAGAAAATTATAGCTATTCTGTAGTAAAAGTGGTTTTTTAATGTCTGCTTTTCTCACTTTCTCTCGCTACAGCTTGAATTTTACATGGATTCTTCACTTAGACTTCTCCCTTTTATTCACGTTACCATATAAACATCACAAGAGTTTGACCAGGACTTAAGTGTTTTTTTATGGATGAAGACAGCATTGAGCTCAAAACTGACATACTAAGGGTTGAAAAATTACCTCAAGTGATTTTCCACAGACAGTTATGTCAAAGAAACACAGTTACACTACAGCAGCAAATGCTTTCCTTTATACCCTTATGAATTCTGTTGTAAGCTTTTTGGTCCTTCTTTAACTACAGCATCTCTCTTCTTCATCATTTCTTCATCTTTTCATTTCTTCTTCCTTCATCATTTTCATTCCCTTCCTTATATTCTACTAAGGAGAAATTCTTACTCTATTAAAATTATATTTTTTATTGGTTATTTGGTTTCAGATACAAGAATTTATCTTGTCTATATTTCTGGTTGGAAATGCAGTGCATCCTTTTGATATTTGTTATTAGTGTCATTTTCAGATAGGTGATTGATTTAGAAAATACTTGCTCTAGAGTAAGTGTCATGTCACTGACACGACTGTAACACCTATTTAAAAAATGCACATTCAGGTTCTTTTTTTTTCCTTAACCCTTCTTCATTCAGTATTTTTCTCATTGTCACAAGCATTCTACACAATTAATGTGCTCCATAGCTTAGTATAGTATGTGGAAATGTTCAGTAGCAAGTGTTCAAAAACAGAGTATGTTAGGGAGAGACTATTAAATGGGGGAATCCATGATTGAAACTTCTTCATTTTAACAAAGGATGTAATTATTACTTATGAGGTGGTGATTTTTAGTCTACTGTGTTCCATTTTTCCAAAAGGTGCACACAAAGATACCTTTAATGTATTCTTTCCCTTTTTTGCTAACATAAAAAAACACTGTTCTAACAGAGCCAGGAAAGCCATTCACTATATAGATTGCAAATAATCCAGGAAATACATTAATATGTAATTTTGTTTTGCTTGTCACATCCAGAAAAAGAGAATAGAGGGTGATGTGGCTGAGAGATTTTTACCAGTGTAGTTCTGGGCTGTCTGCAGGATTCAGGACAGAAGCAGCGTGTGGTACCATGAGCAGCTGTTGTGTCCATTTTGTGCCTGGAGCTCTAGTTGTACCCGCATTGTTGGCATTTTGTTTAGGAAACTGTATTGTGCCTACTCCACTGCATTTGTAATGCTGTGAAAATTAGGGAACAAAATTTGAAAAAGTTTTAATTTAACCTATCATAACAGTTTCATGCAGTTTAGAACCTCATCTGCATCTAAACATGCATGAATTTCAGGGGAAGATCAGAGGCTTCAGTATTACCCTATCGTATTTCAGGTTTCTTTTGTAGAGTTCAAACCATGAAGAAAAATTCAAGAATGTATTTGAGTTTTGAATAATGTTGAAACATTAGAACTCTTTAAGATCAGTTTTCATAGAATAAGCAACAAAACCCAGAAAAAGCTTATCCCAAATGGCGTGATGCTTATCCAGTCTTCCCCATCCACAGGTGGATCATCTTGGTTTTGTGTGTATAAGTAAATGCAAAATTTGCTTTCCACCAAGCCACAGTAAATACCCTTACCCAAAATCCATTTAAAATGTCTCTCAGAATCTTTACTTTCAAAACTCACGTAAGTAGAGTTAAAATAAAGTATTTTAAGCTTGTAAGAATGTTACTGTATTCAGACAGTATTCTTTTAGTACAGTTTACTTTAAAATGCATTTTTTCAGAATCCTTCAGCATTGAATCCTTCCTAAAACCAGAAATTTGCCAGAAAAAATCAAAGAAATACAGTTATTTTAGTTTTTTACTACTTCTCCCTGGCTTAAGAAGGAATGCTGCTTGCCATGAGCCTTAGGCAAATAGCTTTTCAAGGGCAATTCTGTGTATGAGGGGATGAAGCAGCACACTTCACAGACTGATTCATATTTTTAGCAGTATGTTTTGTATTGTTTTTAAAAGTTATCAACCTTAGAAATACATCCTCAAGGAACAAATTTGTGACCAAAAACTGAGTAAGATTTAAAGATAATGTTTGTGTTCAAATAGGTGGAGTTATCTCTGTGTGCTTCATAATTTGCTAATGCTAATACTGGCATTGGTAATAGATGAGGTAGTAAAGATTTGGAGATTAACAGATGAGATAGTAAAAATTTGGAGATTTCAGAAAAAAATTATATTTTTAATTCTAATATTTTGCATTTATGCAAAAAATTCAGTTTTATATTATGAAAGTATTTTGGGAAGTGTGTTTTAAAGAAGTCAAAACTGAGAAAATGTCCTCCCTTTTTGCTAGTGTCTCAAACGCCTTTGAGAAGTGTCTGCTTCAGCTTGCATGGTTGAGCAGAATATGTTGGAGATGTATACGTGAAACAAAAATGGCCCCAAGTTTTTCTAGATCTAGTAGAAAAAGAGATTATCAGCTCAAGGTTTTATTCAGAAATCCCACTGATTAGTGGTGAGTTCTACATTTAGGAAGGTGTTTTTTTCTTTGTCTTCCTTCAGGAGTTTCCCTTGTCCTGCCATCTGCACTCTTAAGCCTTTTAATCTCTTCAGCTAATTTATTGTATATGCTAAACAAAAGGGTTTGCTTTTTTTTTTTTTTTTTTTTTTTTTTTTTTTTTTTTTTTTTTTCCCCCAGTGTATGAATGTTTATGATGCTCAAGACCTCTAATATAAGATAAAATTTTCCTTGGATTCAAACCCTTTCTTCCTCAGTCACGGATTTTATCATCTTCAATTTGCTACTTTTATTTTCATTGTGTACATGAGGAAATAAACATTATGAGCTGTGTGATGACTGCAGCATGTATATACACAAGCTATTTTTAATAGTCAGGGAGTATTCTCATATTACTAACAATAACCTTTCCAGGAAGGTTTTGTCATAATTTTTTATTTCAGTCACACCACTGTTACCAGTATCCAAGCTTTTCATTAGCTTGCCTGCTTGGGTATTTCTGCATAGCTTAACACACTGACTTGCTGTGAAGGAATAGCAGTAATCTGTGCTAAGTTAGCAGTACTTAGAAATGCTTTCTTCTTATTATTTCTCTAATGCAGCAATAACTTCTCTTAAGATTTGTTTCAGTGTCATCTTAGCAATCACTTTCATTCCCCAACAATGAACTGATTTAAGCCTCCCTTTTTAACAAGGTCTTAATATCCTTTAAGTTCAGATTAATTAAAACTGTTCCTGTCCAAAACCTCATGTTATGTGGAAAAACAGCTCTCAAATGAGAGCTTATTAATAGAGAGTTCCTTTATTTATCAGACGGATCTTCATTCTTCACATCTTTTCTTTCTGTCAGTTTCTCCCAGAGTTTTCCTCTTCATTTAAGGCAATGGTCTATATATACAGAACCTTCTCAAGACCATGATTTTTTGGTGCTACTTTGGCACATGAAATGATGATTTCTTTGTACTATTTCTGTTCTTCTGCACAGGACAGGACACTAGCTGAATATTTTTAACAGATATTAGATTCCAAATTATTAGCTGCCCTAACAGCGAGCTTTTGTGTTACCCTGTTCTCTGTGATTGTATTCAGACAGTTTACAGAAGGATTAAGTTGGAATCATCACTGGAGAAGAATGAAGGGATAAATTAAACATCAGTAATCATTAATGAGAAATTATTCAGGGTCATTAAGGGCAAGTTTTGAAACTGTATTGGAGTTATTGGAAGTATTTGGACAAGAACTGTAAGTATATCCACAAAGAGGTAGGCATCTGTAGTTTCTACAATTAGAGGGACATAAAGCAATGTGTATTTCTTAAGACACAGGAATACTGAGTACTGCAAAGGATCAGACCACTGACAGGTTTATGAAAAGGAGGTTTGACATATTTGACTACTTCCTTCAGCAAAGTTGGGCTCCGTGCTGGTGTATGTCCTTTCTATCACAGCAAAAGCTGCTCTTGATGAGAGACTTTATCAGAAAATGTTTTGACATTCTATTAGTCTGAAACAGGAGTGAATGATGAAATAAGACATTCAAATACATCTGCACCATTCAGATGTTACAGCTGTTCTGTTGCTGCATTGTCTTAAGACCCATGGAAGAGAACGCCAACTGAAGTTGATCACTAACCTGCGTTGTTCCTGTGCTCTGCAGCAGGCCTGCCTCTTTTCCTTCTTTTGAGGGTGCTCTTGTAACAATCTTACAGGATAAAATACGCCATCTTCTGCAGTAGCTAGTTACAGGAGGAAAATCTAACAATCACTGGAGGAAAGTGATTTACTGTATGTTACTCAGCCTCGAGAAAAGGAAAATTAAGATTTAAAGGTCTTGTGCTGAGCAGAGGCAAGAGACTGGTCTTGGTAAAATTGCTAAAAATGAATTATTCTCACCAGAATCTAATAATCAAGAGCCATTTTAAATAGTCTGTTTCACAGCTATAGATCATGTTTCCAGGCAGTAGAAAATAAAACTTTTTCTGACTGATACTGTTGATTAATTTGTGAAAGGAAAGCTATGCCTTGAAATGAGAGAAGTGTTTGTTTTACAACTGCTATTAATAAAAAGTCTAATAGTGGGATGGGTTGGGGGGTGTGGGTGTGGATTAAGGGAGAAATACTGAATGGATAACTTCAATTTCTTATGCCACTGTGATCAAGTGGAGGTAAAAATATTGAGAAAACACAAGCAAGTCCATGAGGAAGAAGAAAGCAGATGACATTAGCAATAAATATTTTGTACTTGGCCAGTAAAAATGAGTGAAATGTTGAACATGAAATGAAACTGGCAAACAAAAAAATTGAATATTTGATTTCATATCAAAGTGTCTATAAAACCTTTCACTGAGGAACTTTGATAAAATTTTACGATGCACAACTATTTTTGTTTTAACTGAATTACATTTTTAAGTGAAAAAAAAGTAACTAAAAATTTTTCAAGTAGCTCTTTCCCAATTTTAATTTGAAAGATCTCAAATGGATATAAATGAATTATATTTGCTGATAAGAATTATTCCTTTGCATCATTCTCATGGAACAACACACTGTTTCTAATTACACTGTTATAACATGCAACATATTTTATATGTTTTATATTTAAATTACGTAATTAATGTCATTTACCTATTCCCTTGTTAATAGCTCTTGACAAATAAGGCCAAGCGAGTACTCTGAGCTGGCTGGTTGTAAGAGAGATGTCTGCAGCCCAGTGCTGAGTACAAGCCAACATGCTTTTCCTCCCAGCATGGTTTATTAGCTGTGGCTCAGTGCCACTCTCACTGTGCTACAGAGTTGGCTGTGATCTCATGTGGGATGCTGGTATAGCTCGCTGAAAATAACAAATAGACCCAAGGTTTTGGTTGGTTGGTTTTTTTTCTTTTCTTCCTTCATCTCCTGCGTTTAGTAGTTCAGTTGTTAATAAAAGCTCTGAGAATTCTGCCAGAAGAGGTAGTAAACATTTTAGAAAACAAGTAGCAAGCTTGCATTATGATGCATCATTCAAGTATCTGTCACTAGAAAATGTTCAGAGTTAGAGTTATTATTTTAACTTATTGTAAAATCAGAAGACTCCTAGTGCCATATACTTTCTCTAATTCAATTTAATGCAAAACTGTGTCATAGGTTGAATTGCTCTATGAAAGAGAATTCTCCAATAATACAAAAACTCTCTCTGAAGTATTTCTTTATTATAGCTACTTACTCAGCTAATTTTAGAAGGGGGAAAGACTGGGGGGAAGGAAACAGTTCAAAAGCTTTTGTTCTGTTTTGCTCATGTATGGCTCAGTGCAGTTCTGAGGATGAAACTGAGCTGGGGCAAGAGTAGAAATGCCAATAATGCTACAATAGTGTATGAATTTATCAATGTAAACTCAATGAGAAATTAAAAAAATCTACTTGTAGAGTTTTATGTTGTAGTGGCCTATGTGGCACAAGTGGAGTCACTGTGCTTCACTGAAAGATCTGGCCACTGTGGAGTAAAGATCAGCTGAACTGTGAGCTGATCAAGAGATGTGACAGAAAGATAACCTTGGAATGGACATGTTCAGGTATCAGGTACTCAACTTCAACTTTCTTTTATTTGCAAAAGGTTTCTCCCACATTTTATTTATTTGTTTAAAAATGGTTTTGAGTTCAGTGCAAGTGGATTTTGGAAAAGTTATTATATAAGATTTGTGAAGGTGAATCAGTGAGGGAATGCTTTTACTGAATATTTCCTTTTCCTTAAGTAAGACGAAAGAGGATATTCTGATTTTCATACTAAACATCTGTAATCTAAGCTTCAGAGAATGAGAAGTCTATCTTTTCTTAAAACGCCATTTATTATAATAATTGTCTGATTTATGAAGCCAAGTAAATGTGCACTGGGTAATCATGTTTCTCAGCTGTGAAAAACACTGCTGAATTTGGAGAAGCATGCCTTCTTAGCAGCTTAAGGTATAGAGGCACTGCAGCTATGAAATGTATCTTGACACTTATCTAGGGTAACATTATGCATCAGTGAGCATTTAAAGTCAGGTGATGTGGCTGGAGGAAATAGGAACTAAAGCGTTGACTGCTATTGTGGAGGGATAGCATCACTATTTGTCCTGACATGTTCTGGATGAAAATATAGCTGACAATATAGTTTATGTTAAAATAACCTAGTAAAATCTACCCATGATATCCTGCTAGAGGGAAGGGAGGGGGAATATTTATAAGATACAAAATCTGGAATTTTCTTTCAGTTTGTAAATGGTCTTTGATCCACCAGTTTTCTAGATCCACCTTTTATGTTTTAAATGAAAGAGATTCTTCCATTGCTTGACCTGATGGCACCACCCATCTACTTCTAAGTGCTTTGATCACAAAAGCAATTCCAAAATAGAATAAAACTTTGTAAAGCAATTATAGTATGGCATTGCCAGCATAATATGATCTTGTAGTTTAACCACAGGTTAAGGTCCTAAAATATCTTGTACTGGCATTGTCTATAATGTTTTTTCTATCCGTTCTTTAAATGTTCTTTCTTAATGCAATGCTGCAGTTTAGCTCAGTTCCTAAGTTTAGGTATCACTTCAACTCATTTCAGTATAGACTAAATTATAGGATTATTTCTGGGCTTTTGTAACTAGCTTTTTTGGTTATTACTATTACTGTCTAAGGAGTGAGGGTGTTTAGTGCTAGTTCTGGTAGGAAAAGGCAGGTTTCATAATAATTATAACTGCTTGTTTGGAGTAAAATAGTAAACCGATTGGGCAGGAGAAATTGCAGTTTCTTACAGTGGTTTATTCACAAAGCCCAGCTATCTCTGTACACAAACCTCATGTATTTGTTTTTTGTTATCCATGAGAGTCGTGCATACACTGTGCTGTCCTCCCTACCAGTTTGCAGGTAGACTTGCCCTAACCATCTTTGATTTCCTTCCTGCACTGTGGCTCAGCAAGTACTGTGGGAAGTATTAGCAGTGCTAGTGTTGGTCACCTTGGTCATTTACCTATTGCTAGTCAGGGACTCAGCCTTTCAATTAATATATTGTGGTTCAGGGTGTGTAATAGAAGCAAAATCCATGATGCTCAATCTTTTCCAATGTGATTCTGTGATCATGGTTTATATAGGGGCTATTTCAGATCCCTGGGAACACATCTAAGCTGTCTGTGGTACTTGCTGGTAGGATTGCAGGTCGAGCAGTTTTCAAGAATATTCTCCGGATACATGAAATTGATTATTTGTGAGAAAAGGGAGACCAATACAGACATGCTGGCAAGTGAAAGATCCCTACTGCTTTAATTTTTTGTTTTTAAACCTCTGTGGGGTTATAATTTCCAAGTACACTTATAAGTGGCAGAGACTTCTAGACAAAATTTCTCCTTTCGGTGAGATACCCTCCTCCTGTCACTTTTTCTGTATTTATCTAGACAAATTTACCAGGCCTGCCTGACATGGAATAAACGTGCCAGTGCTCAAAGAAGTTACTTATTTTTACAGAAATATTTTATTTTCCAGGATTCACTTTATCTGTTTTCATTCCTGTGTTGGGGCAGAAACTGAGGAAGAGATCAAATCTCTGCCTTATCCGTATTCTTCAGCTTGGGAATTGCTGGAGACATGTTGAAGTTATGGGGCATGCTATGGCCATTGTCACCCAAAGGAATGTGACAGTGAGTGCTCTGGTCTACTCAGTAACCTTGCAGTCTCATCTTAAACTCATATTTATATGGGGAGCAATAAAAAGAGAGAAAGGCTTTGGAAGATGGAGCCAGAGGGGGTTGTTCTAACTATTATTTTTGCTTTTAAGAGAACATCGTACAGAATAGATGGAAGAAGAACATAGCTGTTAGTGACTTACAAGGTAAATTAAAGCTGTAAGTAAGGAGAATTAAACAGTTATATTTTGCCAATGGATTCTGTTTGTGCAAGCTATTTAAAAATTAAAAGTCGAAATTATTTTTGGGACCTGAATGGAACAAAATGCATGAACACATTTAATCAAAGCCTTCGTAAGTTGTCCAAGATCCACATGTTCCCAGCCTGCCATGTTTCTGAATAATGAGAGTCAGGTTGTAATGTGTTGTGGCATGAATAGCAGAGACAATACATCAAGTGTTTTTTTAAATTCATTTAGAAATTTCATGTTGACATTTAAATGATCAGATGCAAAGAAAAAGAGAATGACAACTACAGAAAACAAAAATGAGTTTTAAAAACACATAGCCAATAATATATAAATAACAAAGTGCTTTTCAGTATCTTGAGTTTGAACCATACAGATATTTTATAAGCAGCTGTAAAATATGGATGATGATGATGACTTCAGAAGTAACTGTACATTATCTGAAATGGAGATAACTATGTGAGGCATGCAATGAAATCTTACTCGTAGCATTGTCAGTAATACTGTTTGTCTATAGGAAGTTCCTTCTAGGTATGAGGACAGATCAAATGTGGTGTTGTTTTATTCCTCTGACTCCCTTCTGTGGCTAAACAGATTTTTCTTTTTCCTTTTCACATTCCCCAGCACAGAGCATACACTAAGAAAACACCCTTGGAGTCAGATTACTATTTTAAACAGAATTTAATTCACCCATTTAGGCCACACAGGGCAATCAGTATATGTATATTATGCAAACACACTAATGTATGAAGAAAAAAGAAAACCAGCAAATTCTACTTCTGAATTTAACTGTGGAGAAATATACGTATAACAAAACTGCCACTGGTTGTAAGCTCGATTTTACACATACTAAACATATTTCTGGAATGTGGCGTTAGAGCTTCCAGAAGGTGAAGTACTGTATGAACAAGTTTGTTAGCCTTTTTGGATGCTGCTTGTCTCTGACACGCCTCTCTCATTCTTGTAATTTC